>NC_081347.1:74152825-74164000 GCF_029784015.1 Lycium ferocissimum
CTGGAAAAGGTCTTCTTTTCACCAAACATGGTCACCTCCATATAGAAGCTTTTACAGATGCTGATTGGGCTGGATCTCTAGATGATAGGAGGTCTACAACTGGTTATTGCACACTTGTGGGAGGGAACTTAGTCACTTGGAGAAGCAAGAAGCAAAGTATAGTTGCTAGATCAACTGCTGAAGCAGAGTATAGAGCTATGGCTCAGGGTGTCTGTGAACTTCTGTGGCTGCGAAAGCTACTAGAAGAACTGAAAATGTCTGGAGATAATAAATTATCCTTGTACTGTGACAACAAGGCAGCCATCAGTATAGCCCATAATCCAGTACAACATGATCGGACAAAACACATTGAAATTGATCGACACTTCATCAAGGAAAAGTTGACTGATGATACCTTGAGCCTGTTCCATGTGACATCCAGCAAGCAGCTAGCTGATGTTTTCACTAAAGGGCTTAGCAGTAGAACCTATCACAACTTAGTTTGCAAGTTGGGCATGTGTGATATCTATGCACCAACTTGAGGGGGAGTGTTGACAAATCTGATTCTATTAAGATTGGATCAGATCCTGATATGATTTTGATATGATCAGATTCTAAATCATAATTAGACAGATTATTATCTGATTTAGTTTCCATTATTATAGAGATTTTATCTTGTTTCCTTAATTGTATATTTCCTAGTTAGGCTTCAGTTTTGTGTATAAATACCTCTGTGATTGGTTGTATAGACACACTTGAGAATTAATAAAATCTCTCTTCTCAAAGTCTTCACTGACAATACAGCAGACAATACGCTAAATTTATTTGTTATTGCAAGGATGGCTGTGTGTTCAGGAGTTAGTATTTGCAGAGGAAACAAGTGGATCACCCAATTATCAGACGCAAAGTTGGTAGTGCCAATGTCCTACCATGATGCAATTTAATGATGAAAATAGCTCCTGTAAGGTGCAAAGTTTTCAACAGGACGTGCTATGCTAACTGGTTCCAAAAGCTCTCCTTAGAAAAAGCCAATGAGGCATTTACTATATGGCGGTGGTTCTAAAATTCTATCTTACATAATTATGGAAATGATTCTAACATGTTTACACCAGAAAGAAATATAAACAACCAAGAAATATGAAGTTTAGCCATAAAGCAATTAGATTATGCAAAATTTGACATCAATGATAATCAAAAGAGCTTTAGTCTGTTATATAAGTCGAACCAAAGAACAAATAACAATATGATTCCACGAATTTAATGCGACTGCCAAGAAATTTCACTATTTTGTTTCCTTGATCTTTGTTTCTAGAGTATAAAGGGTTTAAATATAAAATCATATAGGTATTTATTAGTGGTTTTTGAGATGTTCTCATAGATGGTCCCCATTTTGCTTATGTTACTACTTAGGATATAGTAATCAACATTAATATGGTTTTCAACTGTACAAATGAGTACCCATATGTAAGCTCTTTTTTGACTAAGGTCCCCATATCTAAGTTGCACTAGCTACAAAAGCAGCACAAATCATGCCAAGGCCCAAAATGTTTTATTTATCCTAATATCACCTCCTTATCAAGAGATATAAACTAGAACGAGAGATCCACAAAAAACCTAACCACAAGCAAACAATTATAAAAGATATTGGAAGGAACAAACCTCATATTCCACTTCTGCCCGCGATATGTCAGCTACTTCACCTTCATTTTCTTCATCAAGGAGCTCCGCTGTTATTTGATTCGGCCGTACCGAGCGCTCTTTCGCTGCAAGGCGAGGATATCTCCACCCGCTAGGCTTATCTTCACGCCCATCAACCGTGTTATCACCCTGCTTTACCTTCTTACCCTTTGGGAACCTTACTCGTCTCTGCCTGTGAGGTTGAGGAAGAAAGCAACATGTCAATGCAAACATCCTTAAAATCCGGCATCAAATGAAACCATTGTGAATCCAGCATATGAGGTTGTGATAGAGCATGGCAGACAATATCATATTGAAGAAAGCCATAGTTTGAAGTTGTATTACTTTCTGGCCCCATGCAATACATGATCTTTACAAAAAAACTACAATAGGTAAATCTAATTTGTTCTTGTATTTCTCATACTAAACTCATGAAAGTCTCAACAACGAAATGCAACCTCTGATCTGAAAAAGAAAGCAATTCCAGCTTCTACTTCTAACTAGAAGCGGAAACAAGCAATAGAATTAACCAGTCAAATTTGGGATCACATTTTTAGTCCTTTGATGACTAAGGCAGAAACATATACTTCAGCCTAATCATTTTATCAATTATCTTCATCCACGATCAGATAACAAATAGCTGGTGAAGGAAAAATTAGAGAACCTCTCATCTGC
The DNA here is from genome assembly GCF_029784015.1 of Lycium ferocissimum. NCBI lineage: Eukaryota > Viridiplantae > Streptophyta > Magnoliopsida > Solanales > Solanaceae > Lycium > Lycium ferocissimum. Next base: position 74,155,157 of record NC_081347.1, read on the forward strand.
TTAGTAGCTTTATTTTAGTTTTGAGTGACATGGAAAACCAATAATAGGGTATTCAAGTAACTTGTTCATCGTCGTTTCTACAGACAGGATGGAGACACAACATCATAATTCCCACCATGTGTAATTAAATGACCACAATAAGAGCAAAACACATATAGCGATTACATATAGCTGATCCAATTAGTTTGGGCCTGAGACATCTGGAATAAATTATGTATTCTCCTTACAGTATTAAATAGTTCTCTCTCAAGGCCAAAAGTTACCCTCATTCCTCGACTTAATCTAAGCACTAACAAAACACAATCCATCCATTACCATTCCTATTAGACATTTTCTAAAGGTTCAAATCAATATGAAATCAACAGTAAGTAATTCGCACTAGAAAAGACCAGACTGATAGAATTTAGGCGCATTTGCAGAAGTCATGCTGTAAACAGATATAGGTAGCTGAAACAAAGTATATGTATCGCATACTCCTGCACTCCTCTAAGAAGCTCCTCAGATTCTTACAACGACATAACAAATAAATCGCAGCGGAGGCAAAAAAACACTAGGTGATTTCTTCATGTCTGTCAAAGCCTTGGTGGGCAGATAAGTTCCAGCAGTGGGGAAAAAAAAAACTCCCTCTGTCCCAGTTTATGTGGCACCCTTTCCTTTTTAATCTAGCCCAAAAAGAATGTCACATTTGTATAATTAGAAACAGCTTAACTTTAAAATTCTCCTTTTACCCTTAATGAAATGACTTACAGCCACACAAATGTCTAAGGTTTGTTTTAGACCACACATTTCAAACGGTGCCACATAAATTGGGACGGAGGGAGTAGGTGATTTCTTCCTGTCTATCCAAGCCTTGGTGGATAGAGTTACCTAGTAATAAGTACCCCGTGTAATTAGTTGAGGTGTGTGCAAGCTAGCCCGGACACCGGGGTTATTAAAAAAAGAGCAACTTACATACACTGCCTATACACTTCGGCTGTATAGATATGTATATTGTATGTATAGGTATGTATATTATATGTACAAGCATGTATAGTATATGTATATTTTAGTAAAAACCATGCACTACATATACACCGTGTACATATTTTGTAAACTAGATAGCCGAATGGTATTGTTGTAATTTTCCAAAAAAAAAGATGCACAAACAACAAAAAACTAGCTTCCTTATTTATTTATCTATTATTATCTTCCCGTTGATACAAAATACTCACTTCCTTGTTCACTTTCTTATGACATCTATTATATCTCGATAGTGAAATAAATTGTTTTTCCTTCACCGGTGTTTTCAAGCATATACCAATTACTATTTATTACTAAGAAATTACGAATTTATAGCCTCAAAATTTCAAAATAATATGAGCTTTCATAGTTAGGGCACAAAAATCACATTGAAAATTAAAAAAAAAAAAAAACTGAAATAAGGAAATAGAGTTACACTGAAGCTTTATTGTTTTTCCTTCAGCACGATGTTTTCAAGCATATAACGAGTGTTATTACTAAGAAATTAGGAATTTGTAGCCTCAAAATTTCAAAATAATATGAGCTTTAAAAGTTAGGGCACAAAAATCACATGGAAAATTTTAAAAAAAAAATGAAATAAGGAGATAAGAGTTACGGTGGAATAAATTATGTTTCCAAGCATATAATGAGTATTATTTACTAAGAAATTACGAAATTATAGCTCAAATTTCAAAAATAATACGAGCTATCACGTGTGCAGAAACCTTAAGTATGTTCTATACAAAGTTAGGGCACAAAAATCACATGAATAATCAAAACTGACTACGATTTTCTCAAATTACGAATTTATAGCCTCAAAATTTTAAAATAATAATATGAGGTTTCATAGTTAGGGCACAAAAATAACATGAAAATATAAATTAGAAAATAGAGAAGTAAGGGAAATAGAGTTTACGAAGGAGGTTTATTGGAGTCATCATCCTCAAAGAAAGGGCGTTTGGAACGTCGCGATGAACCTTCTTCCATGGCAGTTGGTAAATTAGTAATAACCCGAATAGAGACTGACTAATAATGTTGGTTATGAGGACGTCTGAATGCTAATGCACATGTGGATGATTGAATTGTATTTAGATATGAACGATGGATGATTAAAGTTTATTGTATTGTATTTAGATATTCAGAATTGTCAATAAGGTCAATTCTAAATGTGTTTAGGGATCAAATTACCTCCATTAGAGGCAGGATTAGCTGGAATGTTTTCGTCGTCTTCACCGAACATGTCAAATGCATCATCGCTCTTGGTAGCTGTGTTATATGAATTTGATGGAGCCACATCTGCATTATGCATAGAATGTCCAGTTGACCCACTGGGAAGGAAATCTTCATCGAGGATATTATCGGGCTTAGGCTGCATTGATTCAATGGATTTACCCTGTCTTGCCTGAGCTAACTTCTCATACCCCTCTGGAGCAATACAAAATGCAAATTAAGAAAATGCAATACTTCCATCATACATTTCCATTTCCCAAGTCATGGTCGTGGTGGGAAAAAAGTCGAGAGAAAAAAAAGGGAACAACACAATGGCAAGTACCTGCTTCTCGTTGGAAACTCTCTTGCTTTTCATCATACACATCTGTGAAACAAGAAGTAGACTAAAATATAAGCTAAACCTGACCTTGGTACTCTATTCAAAAATTACCTTGCAATACAGTTATTATGCAAACAGACTTAACTGTAATCTCCATTCTCCATCAGCTTCATAGCATCTTCTGTTAGCTGATCAAACAGCTGCTTAGTTTCTGCAGACATTTTTCCCTTTTTATCATTTGAGGTACCTTTCAATCTCCTTAAACCTCGCAAAACCTGTTGGAAGTATCAAGTTCTGCCCATGAGTCCCAAAGCAATAGAGAACAACATGTTGACAGCACAAAGATTCTTCACAGAAGTATGTCAAACATAGCAAGTGGATATCATTATCGTACACAGCCTGCCCATTCATATGAGGCAATTAAGACAGGACTCAAAATCGAATGACCAACTTGTATGGTCTACAATTAACAGTAATGTCGAGAGAACTCGCTGCAATACAGATCCTCTGCAAGCAAATGCAAAGCAGCATGATTTGTTTAGTTGGGAACGGGAGAATCAAAAAGTCAACCAGCTTCTAGATTATCAAAAACAAGATTAATGATCTCAGCCCTGATGCCCAGTGCAAACATGGTAAAAACACTAAAAAGAGCGACGCATATTGAAAGTAAAGAGAAGGGTATTCTGGTGTTCTCAGACACCAGATGTTTTTACGATATTAACCTTCCAAGCAAATAAGCACAATCTTCTCTCGTACAAAATCTTCTATAATCTTTCCTTTAATTGAATAACAACACGTATCTTCAAAGCTACCTATGAATTTAACAGGTTTTTTGTAGAGAACAGAGAACGTGGCCTGCCAACACCATAATGGACTGGCATGCCAGATGACACACCTCTGCTTGCAGGCACCAGGAACTTTTGGGTAAAGGCCTTGTACCTGAATATCCTGGTTGACAAGGGTAGATGACCAAGTGGGAAGAACAAGGCAAAAAACTAAATGGTAAGGCGCCAACTTTCCCAGCATGCTGGTTTGATGCATGGCATCTTGTTAACTTATTTATATTTGGAGAGAGGAAAGCTGCCAGAGGAAACAAGCAGGTAACTGACTGACAATACAGCAGACAATACGCTAAATTTACTTGTTATTGCAAGGATGGCTGTGTGTTCAGGAGTTAGTATTTGCAGAGGAAACAAGTGGAATCATCCAATTATCAGATGCAAAGTTGGTAGTGCCAATGTCCTACCATGATGCAATTTAATGATGAAAATAGCTCCTGTAGGGTGCAAAGTTTTCGACAGGATGTGGTATTCTAACTGGTTCCAAAAGCTCTCCTCAAAAAAAGCCAATGAGGCATTTACTATATGGCAGTGGTTCTAAAATTCTATCTTACATAATTTTGGAAATGATTCTAACATGGGCACGATTGTTAAATTCAATAACTTCGGAATAAACTCCATAAAATCCACCTTGTTCTTTTTTAACTCCTTTCTAATATGATTAGAACTTGCCTTGACTCATTCATTTGTGTTCAACCAAAAATCGCCAAAAAGTTCTTAAATAACAATGTAAATTTAACAGATCAACCAGAGCCTGTCCATCTCTCTTTTGGAGACAGCAGCAAAAAGCCACCAAGAACTTTGTTTGGACAATGAAGAAAATGTAATATGCAAGCAGCAACTGTTGCCAAAGACAGAAGGTAATATCCAAGGAAACATATGAAAAAGGAAGATGCAATTCATATCGAAACCACCACAGAAGGAAACAGAAAATGAGAGCATATAAATATTTTGAAAATTTCAAAAAATTAGCCATCAACAGTACTTATCAATCAAACAGCAATGAAAAATAACAACAAACTAGAAAACATAAGGTGGGGATACTTACTGTTTTTCCTGGCTCGAGCACATCAGCAATTCGCCTCTTCATCTTTCCTAGTTCTCCTGATGTAAGGTCTTGAATCTCATCTTCATTTGATATCTTCATAGCATTCTTCCCAGAAAATCTTTTCTCAGTATCAACACTGTCAAGCCATGCATCCTGTGCACTTACTAAGATCAGAAAAAGATGCAAGGATTGGGGACTAGGGTTAGAAAATGTTTGATGTAAGACTCGCACCTTTATCTCATTTTCATTTAAATATTCAACATAGTTTCCTGATGCATCAAAATAACCTTCTTCTCTCTCTTTATCCAGATTAAAAGGCTCTATTGCAATCCCATCATCAATGAATGTTTCATTTTCCTGCAACCAGTGACATTCCATTATTACCATTATTTACACCAGAAAGAAATATAAACGACCAAGAAATATGAAGTTTAGCCATAGAGAAATTAGATTATGCAAAATTTGACATCAATGATAATCAAAAGAGCTTTAGTCTGTTATATAAGTTGAACCAAAGAACAAATAACAATATGATTCCACGAATTTAATGCGACTGCCAAAAAATTTCACTATTTTGTTTCTAGAGTATGAAGGGTTTAAATATAAAATTATATAGGTATTTGTTAGTGGATTTTTTTTTTTTTTCCGGTGAAGAGGTATTTATTAGTGGTTTTTGAGATGTTCTTATAGATGGTCCCCATTTTACTTAGGATATATAATAAGTAATCAAGATTAATATGGTTTTCAATTGTACAAATGAGTACCCATATGTAAGCTCTTCTTTTAGAAAGGTACCCACATCTAAGCTGCTCTAGCTACAAAAGCAGCACAAATCATGCCAAGCCCCAAAAATGTTTCTATTTATCCTAATATCACCTCCTTCAAGAGATATAAACTAGAACGAGAGACCCACAAAAAACCTAACCACAAGCAATCAATTATAAAAGATATTGGAAGGAACAAACCTCATATTCCACTTCTGCCCGCGATATGTCAGCTACTTCACCTTCATTTTCTTCATCAAGGAGCTCCGCTGTTATTTGATTCCGCCGTACCGAACGCTCTTTGGCTGCAAGGCGAGGATCTCTCCACCCACTAGGTTTATCTTCACGCCCATCAACCGTGTTATCGCCCTGCTTTACCTTCTTACCCTTTGGGAACCTTACCCGTTTCTGCCTGTGAGGTTGAGGAAGAAAGCAACATGTCAATGCAAACATCCTTAAAATCCAGCATCCAAATGAAACCATTGTGAACCCAGCAAATGAGGTTGTGATAGAGCAAGGCAGACAAGTGTTATCATATTGAAGAAAGTGCATAGTTTGAAGTTGAACAAATTACTTCTTCTGGCCTTGATGAAATATATGCAACACTGATCTTACAAAAAGAAACAATAGGTAAATCTAATTTGTTCTTGTATTTCTCATACTAAACTCATGAAAGTCTCAACAACGAAATGCAACCTCTGATCTGAAAAAGAAAGCAATTCCAGCTTCTACTTCTAACTAGAAGCGGAAACAAGCAATAGAATTAACCAGTCAAATTTGGGATCACATTTTAGTCCTTCTTGACTAAGGCAGAAACATATACTTCAGCCTAATCATTTTATCAATTATCTTCATCCACGATCAGATAACAAATAGCTGGTGAAGGAAAAAATTAGAGAACCTTCTCATCTGCTTAGTAGCTTTATTTTAGTTTTGAATGACATGGAAAATCAATAATAGGGTATTCAAGTAACTTGTTCATCATCGTTTCTACAGACAGGATGGAGACACTTTTCCAACATCATAATTCCCACCATGTGTAATAAAATGACCACAATAAGAGCAAAACATATATAGAGATTACATATAGCTGATCCAATTAGTTTGGGCATGAGACATCTGGAATAAATAATGTATTCTCCTTACAGTATTAAATAGTTCTCTCAAGGCCAAAAGCTACCCTCATTCCTCGACTTAATCTAAGCACTAACAAAACACAATCCATCCATTACCATTCCTATTAGACATTTTCTAAAGGTTCAAATCAATATGAAATCAACAGTAAGTAATTCGCACTAGAAAAGACCAAACTGATAGAATTTGAGCGCATTTGCAGAAATCATGCTGTAAACAAATATAGGTAGCTGAAACAAAGTAAATCCAAGTGCATACTCCTGCACTCCTCTAAGAAGCTCCTCAGATTCTTAGAACAACGACATAACAAATAAATCGCAGCGGAGGCAAAAAAAAATACTAGTGATTTCTTCCTGTCTGTCAAAGCCCTGGTGGACAGAGTTACCAAGTAATTGTGCTTAAATAACTCCCAGCAGAGCCAAAATACTACTCCCTCTGTCCCAATTTATGTGCCACCCTTCCTTTTTAATCTAGCCCAAAAGAATGTCACATTTATATAATTAGAAACAGCTTAACTTTAAAATTTCCCTTTTACCCTTAAGCCACACAAATGTCTAAGGCTTGTTTTAAACCACACATTTCAAACGGTGCCACATAAATTGGGACGGAGGGAGTAGGTGATTTCTTCTTGTCTATCCAAGCCTTGGTGGACAGAATTACCCGATACCTGTGCATGTGAGAGGTAATAAGTACCCCGTGTAATTAGTTGAGGTGTGTGCAAGCTAGCCCGGACACCGAGGTTATTAAAAAAAAAAAAAAAAAAAAAAAGCAACTTACATACACTGCCTATACACTTCGACTGTATAGGCATGTATATTATATGTACAGGTATGTATAGTATATGTATATTTTAGTAAAAACTATGCACTGCATATACACCGTGTACATATTTTGTAAAGTAGATAGCCGAATGGTATTGTTGTAATTTTCCATAAAAAAAGATGCACAAACAATAAAAAACTAGCTTCCTTATTTATTTATCTATTATTATCTTCCGTTGATACAAAATACTCACTTCCTTGTTCACTTTTTTATGACAACTATTATATCGATACTGAAATAAATTGTTTTTTTATGAGCCTACCAATTACTATTTATTCAAAAATAATAATATGAGAAGTTTCATAGTTAGGGCACAAAAATCACATGAATAATCAAAAAAAATAAATTAGAAAATATGAGGTTTCATAGTTAGGGCACAAAAATCACATGAAAAATAAATTAGAAAAATGAAGCTTTATTGGAGTCATCATCATCTTCAAGAAAGAGGCGTTTGGAACGTCGGTGTAGAACTGGTATGATTCCATGGCAGTTGGTATAGAGATGAACCGGGTCGGTGTAGAATGTTGTTATGATTCAATAAAATTAGGACACGTGAATGTTAATGTACACGTGAATGATTAGGATATTGTATTTACATATGAATAATGAATGATTAACGGATTTGTTTTTTAATATTTGAATGTTTATAATGTATTTATTTAAGCATAATAAAAATATATAATTTAAATAAAAAACTAAATATCAAATAAAATTATTATCTAATAAAAAAAATGAAATTTCTATGTTCAATAGTGATGATAGATATACTTTATAGTGTTGGTGGTGGTGATAATTGTGATTGTGGAGGTGGTGATAATTGTGATTGTGGAGGTGGTTGATGCTAGTAATTGGTTGTGTTGTTGGTGGTGGTGGTTGAAGACTGTGCGGTGCTTGATGATGGTGTTGGTGGAGGTGCTAGTTATGATGGTAGAGGTGGTTGATAGTAAGGATTGACTGCAGTCATGATAGTGGCTGATAATGGTAGCGGCGATTACGGTGATGGAAGCAACGATGGCAGTTAATATAATTATAATGATAGAGGTAATTATACTGACAGTACCAGTTGTCAGCGGTGGTAGTTGTGATAGTAAAGGGAGCCATAGTGATGATAGAAATGGTTACTGGTGGGGTAGGTGGGTAGTGGAGTGAGCCTGGAGAGTGAGGGAGTGGATGTAGGTGGGTCGGGGTTGGGTGGGTTGGTGGGTAGGTAGGGGAAGGGGTAGAGTAGGTGGTGGTTGTTGTAATACGGAGGTTAGAAGGGTGAGCGTGGTGGTTGTAATAACAGATGTGGTTGGTTGTGGTACGGATAAGTGGTGAGGGGAGGGGGGATGGGAGGATGGGGTGGTGGTGGTTGCAATGGCAGAGGTAGTTAGTGGTGGTGGGGTGGGGGTAGTGGCGGAGTTGGTGGTTTGTGATATAGTGGTGGTAAATATTCATATAAAATTCATCTTAAGGATATTAAGATTTCGTTCAAGATCTTAATGGCCTAGCGTCTGAACCATTTAGATTAATACATTCATTAAGTGCAATCAAATAAGGTCTTAATCTTCTGTCCCAATTTTTGTGATATTTTTCGCTTTCAAGATTCAGTATCAATTTTTGTGATATTTTTTGCTTTTGAGATTTAAACTGCATAAACTTTAACTAATATTTTAATATGTATGCTTTCACCAAATTGATAAGAGAAAA
>NC_081347.1:74164100-74193244 GCF_029784015.1 Lycium ferocissimum
AAATTCTTCTATACAATTATATATATATATATATATATATATATATATATATATATATATATAAAGAAAGAAAAAGGTAAGCATATTCATGATCATTCGTGGCTTTAATATTTTGAATCAATAAGCGTAAAGTAGTCATATACCTTCAACCTTTTTTAGCTAAAGCATTATATGTAAGTTGAGCATAAATCATCATATTATACTAAATTTAGGAAGGCTTTTCTTACGGAAAAGTTGAATTACCTTATTGCCCATTAAAAGTTAAATGACTTTTTTACCCTTCAAGAAAAAATCACTACAAGAAAATTTTTGTACAAAAACGGGATTACACATTCTAATAAAGATAGCAAAAAAAAAAAAAAAGAAAAAAGAAAGAAAAAGAACAGCATATTAAAATAGACACATTAAAGCACCTCTCTTCACTACTGTAATAAATTGAGTCATTAATTTTTTACTCCTCTTTATACGAAAACATAAGATATACCATGCATATTAGAACTTGTCAAATCTTTTTGTACTCCGGAACAAACTCATCTGATAATGCAGTTAATAACCACACTGTTAGAGCAAATGAAGAGACAGTGTGTTTATATATTAATGGCCAAAGTCATAGATGGAATTAACTTTATGTGTTTTGAATTTAGATCCCCAATCCAAACGTTGACCATACGACCCTCAACATAAGATAAACCGTGCCATTTGAACACCTCGTGCACCAAGGTACACGCTGAAAGACACTTGTTGTGACATGGAAAAATAGACCAATAAAAATAAGCCATGTCAATAAAAAAAATTAATTTTAAAATCTATTTAAATAATTTTAAAAAAATCTGAAAAACCCAACCCATTCTCTCCAATAGCCCACTTTCGCCGCGCCAGCCGGGGCACGCCTCGCCCATCTCATCGCCGCCGCCGCGCTTCAAAATCTATTTAAATAATTAAAAAAATGGTGCGTTTTTTTCGCTTTAGATTTGTTTAAATAGATTTTGGAAGTGGAGCGACGGGAGGCGGGAGCAAGGTATGAGGCAGCAGTGAAGTGGGCTATCGTAGAGGATGGGTTGGGTTTTTAATTTTTTTAATTATTTAAATAGATTTTAAAATAGTGTTTTGTTAAAATTAATTTTTAATGATTAAAAATTTTAAAAAAAGAAAAAAATTGGTCTCCACGCTCTCCGTTTAAAGCAAGAGACCGATGCATGTGCCCACCGGGTACCTAGGTTAAATCAAGTTTATCTTATGTTCGAGGCCCGTATGGCGAAGCTTTAGCCATGGGTCTAAATAGAAAAATCGAAATAAGTTTAGAAAATTCATCTATGACTTTGGCCTATATAAATTATGCATCTTAATGAGTAACTCAGCCAACCTTTTCGTAAATATAAAATAGAATTTTAAGAGTCCATCAGGTAATCAAATATAATTAGCTTATAATAAATATGTAAATGGGAAGCTCAAAGAACATTAAGAAATAACTATATAAGGGTAACAAATGATTTACATTTCCCTCGGGGATGTTTTTTGGTTGAGCAGATTTCCTTTTAAAATCTTTCAATTTCATGTTCTTTCTTTTTTCCTCTCAATTATTTTCCCTTAAAGAAAAATCTGTAAGAAATAAAAGAAACCAAAAGATGGAAAATATGTAAAATTGATGGATGTCAAAATTGAGTATTATCATATTCAACTCTCATTATCTTCAAACTTCACGGATGATGCAGACCACCATCTCCATGACTCCACCTACAAAGACTAGCGCAGATTTGTGAAATATGGATGGGAGGGAGTTGGTTTCTTCGGAAGGCTGGTTTTAGAATTTTCACTAAGTGATTCATTCCTTGTAATATGTTATGATTATAATTTTATTTAGATATAAAGACAATATATAAGATTCGACATATAATTATGTATGATCAAAGAAGTGATATTTTTTATTTGTATATTTGGAGGGAGTATCAAATGATATATATCTTGATCGTTTTAGTTATTTTCATTTAGCCATTTTCAAAATTTCGTTCCTTGCCAATTTCAAAGGATCTTTAGTTTTATTATGAGCGTGAATATTGCAAAATTAGAATGGTGATATTTTTAACGGTGGATAGATGATTGTCTCAAAAGAAAATAAAAATAATTGAAATTGTTGCTAAAACACTTAAACTTTCAAGCAAAAAAATCCTGGAAGTTTTTATTGTTAGCATAACTGTATTTTCCTTTTCTCTTCGTATAGTGTTTACAAACAAAAAATTATCTTTACCAACTAAAAAAAATGATTACTACTGCATATCCCCGGAAAGGAAGTTAAAAAATTAAATATATTAAAATGAGATAATAATCAACTTTTTATATGCTATAAATATTGTTTTAAACTCAATTATTTAGCAATACTTTTGCAGTTACGTAATAATTGTTTTTGCTACAAGTCAAGTAATGATGAATCCTAAGTATACACGTGCAGAGCACGTGTCCCAAAACTAGTATATATTAAACACTTCAATTATATTTTCATAATTTAGACCGATGGTTCACAACTTCGCAATCCTAAAGGTGGATTAGTCCCTATTAAACACCAACATAAGTGTCATAGGATGGTTGAGATCCCTCTATCCTTAGTTAGAGGGCTCTCGTTTGAGATTTTGGGAATGAAAAAATTGTGTTAGGAGAGCCGCCTCAAGAAATGAGCGATGGGGAACAAAAAGAAAAACACAATTGAACAACTCTAGAATTAGAGCTCGTTTGGATTAGCTGAAAAAAAGTGGCTTTTAAACATAAATGCTTAAAGTAGTTTTTAAGTGTTGAAAGTTATTTTATAAATAACCAGTTACGTGTTTGAATAAAAGTGCTTAAAGGGTTTTTGAAGTAAGGTTGATATTGAAATTAATATCAAATATAAGGGATAAAAAGATAAAGTTATTGGTCAAACTAAAATGACTTTTAACTTTTACGCCAGAAAAAATAAGTTGGGTTTGAGCAAACTTCTTGGTTTTGAGTTATTTTAAGCACTTTTTAACTTAATTTAAGCTGTTTTCTATTTTACAAAACACTCAAATAAGTTAAAAAATGAGCATAAGCTGGTTTGATCAACTTATAAGCTAATCCAAATGGGCTCTTAAGGCAAAAATTAAGCAGCCGGTACCAAAAAAAAATAAAAATACTGTAATAATTTAACTGACACGTGTCAGTTTCGTCCTACGTGGACCAATCAGATCATTGAAACGGATCTATCTCTAACCATTCTTCTCGTCCACAAATTTGATTCTCCCTTCTCCACCCCGTAAATCAGTGCCCACCACAAATTAGATCACAGTGCCACGTGTCATCCACTCTAAACACTTCCTTATTTAAAAAAAAAAATCATTAACTTAATTCAATTCAAGTAATAATAATTTTTTCAAAGCAAACAAAAAGTATTATCTCTCTGTCTTGATCTCAAAACTTCAAGATTTTGCATCAAATTATGGTTTTATAGCTGACTTTGTGGAGGTTGAACTATTTATTATCTGGTAAGATCTCATCTTTGTGTTACACTAATTTATTCTATTTCTAATTTATGTGAACGTGTTTAACTAGACATCGAATTTAATAAAAAAGGATTCTTCTCTGTTCCAATTTATGTTATTACATTTTCCTTTTTAGTCCGTAGAAAAAAAAAATACATTTTTAGATTTATAGATAATTTAACTTAAAACTTATTTTTAATCTTAATGAAATAATTTACAACCATACACCGCAAGTTTCAAAATTTTCCTTTTTTAAATTTCGTGTCTAATAAAACTATATCACATAAATTGAAATTTGTGGTCTAAAATTAGTTTTAAATAGTTGTGTGGGTATAAATTATTTCATTAAGGGTAAAAATGAAAAGTTTGAAGTTAAATTATTACTCCCTCCATCCCAATTTATGTGAAGGTATTTGACTAAGTACGAAAGAAAGGAAATTTTTTGAAACTTGTTGTCTAAAATTAGTTATAGATATTTGTGTGGGTATAATCATTTCATTAAAGGTAAAATGAAAAGTTTGAAGTTAAATTGTTACTCCCTCTGTCCCAATTATCTGAGGGTGTTTGATTAGGCATGGAGTTTAAGAAAGAAAGTAAGACTTTTGAGAATTGTGGTCTAAACTTAGTTATAGATATTTGTGTGAGTATAGATTATTTAAATAAGGGTAAAAATGGAAAGTTTGAAGTTATTGTTACTCGTTCCATCCCAATTTATGTAACATAGTTTGATTATGCACGAAATTTGAGGAAGAAAATAAGAACCTATTTGGATGGGCTTAAAAAAAGCAGCTAGTAAAATCTTTGATTGGATGGAGAAGCCAGCATTATGTTCGAAAATAGCTTAGAAGGCTTTTCGATAAAGTTGCAAAACGACGATTATTTTTTGGGGCTTATTTTAAGCACAAAATGGCTTTAAGTTGTGGCAAGCGGCAGAAAAGTGCCGAAACAGCATAAGAAACTTATAAGCCAATCCAAACGGGCTCTAAGACTTTTGATACTTGTGGTCTAAAATTAGTTATAGATATTTGTGTGACAATAAATCATTTCATTAAGGGTAAAAATGAAAAGTTTGAAGTTAAATTATTACTCCCTCCATCGCAATTTATGTGAGGTGTTTGACTAGGCACGGAATTTAAGATTTTTTTTTTTTTTTTTTATATTTGAAACTTGTGGTCTAAAATTAGTCATAGATATTGTTGGGGCTATAATTCATTTCATTAAGGAGAAGAATTTTCAGCTTATGAACTGATTTTGTTTGTTGAAAATGAAAGAAAATAAATTCCCGTGAAAATTGATGTTTAGTAAATAATATACAGTTATTATTCGTCTTCGTTATTATTTTATTGCTGTATGAATTTAAGGAGAAGCTTTTTTCAGCTTATGAACTGATTTTGTTTGTTGAAAATAAAAGATGACAAATAACTTGGAAATTGATTTTTAGTAAATAATTTATTCGTTTATTATTCGTCTTCGTTATTGTTTTGTTGCTGCATGAATTCAAGGAGGAGCGTTTTCAGCTTATGAACTGTTTCATTTTTGTTGAAAATGAAAGAAAGTAAAATCTTTTTGTAGGCTGATTTTTTGTAAATAGTTTATTTTTGTTGCGATACTTCAAGCTGATTATATGACTTTACTGAGATCTATTTACTATTTTTAATTAGTCAGAGCCTTCGTAATGCGGATTTATTCAGTTATACTTGTTATTCTTCACTGTTTTACTGCTGCATAAACTTTGATTTACTCATTTTAAGGTAGTACCTCTGCAGTTATTACAGCTAATATTCTTGTAACCGGTGCTACAGCTTGAAGATATAGCTTTGGATGAAGTTTGCCTCAGCGATGATCATATAGTGCCACATTCTAGTTGTAAACATGCCAATGAACTTCTCTCCTAGACTGATAGCCGTAAGAAACCTCAGTATGAAGTAATTGGTTTATTAAGAACCAAAGGAGGTCAATCTACCCTTAAATATAATAATCAGCAAAAGGACAAAGAATTTCCTCCTTTGAATAGTATAATCGCCACAATGTTGGAGAAGGACTCAAGAGCTGGTATGCTTGACTGTGTCGAAGAAGTTTCAAGTCTAGCATCTGAAAATACTAGGACAGCAAATTATTGCTCCAGAAGTAACAATAGAGACTCCACTAGCGGTGGCTTCCATTCTAATGGCCCCATTCTGGATGACAAGACTGCTGCAGTTGGGGAAAACCTGTATAGCTATTCGCTTGTTCCCATTTCTCAGGCAGATAATGATCTCAGTTTTTTTGATAGTAATCACGAGGATAAAAACACTACCGATCTCTTATATTATAGCTGGCCTGAGATGGAAAACTTTGAGGATGTTGACAGGATGTTCAGGTAATTGCTGTCTCCAGAGTTTTTCAATTGTTTCTTAAATTATGAGCTCTCACTGTTTACTATGTCTTCCAGGAGTTGCGATTCAACTTTTGGACTTGGAGCTAGTATTGAAGATGCCCTTGGTTTGTTTTCGTCATCTGATGTTATTGAAGGATCTGGAGGTGGATTGAGATCAGATTTCGAGTTTCCCTGCCCATCGTCCAGCGCACTTGAAAATATCTCTGGAAGTCAGGAAGCTTCCAGGAGAAAGGAAACATGCAGTTCGATTAATGATTCGGGCACTAAAGATGACCCATTTAGTCATACTGGCAGTTCAATGCCCTTAGAGGATGATTCAGCCTTTCTGAATCATCTATATTTTCTAAATGGATCGAGTGATTCAGATTGCAAGATAGTGCCCAAAAAGAAGGTAAGAATTATTAATTTGATGCACATCGGACTATCTATTTAACCTTTTATTCTGCCTCAGCTTAACTTTTAAGGTGGTTTATTTGAAGAATGTTGAATTCAATGGCAGAATCAAGGTTGAGATTATGCCTAATATTCAAACAACAACTAGTGATAGAGCGTTGTTCAGTTCAGTTAATGGGTTGAAGTGTGTGATCATCTCATCTAAAAGCTTAAGTTGTTAGAGAGAGCACACTTTACTGACTTAATTATGTCTTCAACACGCTCCCTCGCATGGGCTTGATTCTTTTCAATTGGTCTAGCACATGGATATTCTATCTTGATAATGGCAGACATCTGCCTGCTTTGATACCATGTTGAAGTATGACACCATCTCATCTAAAAGCTAAATCTGTTAGATATAACACACATTTATTACTTAATTATATCTTTAACAGTTAAGAAGCATCTTTCTTTTCCAAAATCTTGTCTTAAGCAAAGGCGGACGTACATTTATTGATTAGGCTGCACCGGCAGCCGTTGATTGTCGGTTGTGACTTTATCTTTATGCATAAAACTTCTCAACAAACTAATATATGAACGAAGTGGCACTCCTCGTCTAAAAGTGATCGAACAGATCAAACATATTTCCCTCTTTAGACTCTACAGACTTCACCACCGTTGTACGTTAAAGGCAGTGGTGCACCCGTCACCTTAAAATTCTAGGTCTGGCTCTGGTGATAAGTACAATAAGAGTATGCTAGAGTTCCTAAGCTCTGGATGTGCACATTCTAATTGATGCATCCATCCTTATTTTATTGCATGTAAAGAGTGTCACCAATGATCCGCTTTATTTCTAATTCTGTTTATGGGATTACAGATTAATCTGCATAAAAAGCACTCTAAGCACCAGAATCAATCTGAGGGGAAAACAAAAGATGTTTACTTGGGAACTGGAGAGACATACAACTATATTAATAGCCTTCCAGAAGAGAGAAAACATCCTACTGCAATCACTGCATCTCAGGTGGCTCTCACATCCACAGGTATTCAGCAGCAAATGCAAGTTGATGGATCTGATTTTGGGTGTTTTCAGGGTGGCAATTCTTACTTATCTTCGGATTACAGTCATTCAGATCAGACTACGGTTTGTCCAACGTTATCCATAGTTAAATCTGGAAAAAGCAGTCTCATGCCTCTTTCCGCTAAGGACTCCTATCCATCAAATCAGACGCAGTCGATGGAAAGCTTACCTGATCCTTCTTTTCAGGTGGCTGGTATAGGAACAAATGAAAATATGGCGGAGAAGCTACTTCACCATTCTGGAGTTAAGCATGAAAATAACAGGGATCTTGGAAGTGTCTGCACGGGAATTCCAGCAGAATTAGGTTCCTCAATTGTAAAGGAGAGCTCCTGCATAAGTTTTGGTTTGAATGAAATTTCTGAGGAAGCAAAGAGTTTTCATCAGCTTCAACGTGTCATGGAACGGGTACACAATCTCATTGAAAATTAATATGCATTTTGATATTCTTTGGTAATGAGTTTCATCAAGGTTTGTTTTAAGTAAGTGATTTGCCATACGTTATTTGGTAGGTCAATAGCTCAAAATGGCATGTGCAAACCTTTAGATGGTTCACATCTGAATTAAGATAGTTTCTTAGTAGAGGACAATACTAAAGCGTTTTACAGATTCCTAAATTCTGGAGAGGTTAAAGATCTGCACCTACACGCTCTTGTAGCTTCCCACAGGCATAGAGAATTATTCCGATTTGTCAGAGGGGTGTGACATTGCAGTAGCACACATACATCAGACTTTTTCCAATTTATTCTACATTAGAAATATAAATAGTTTTAACCGTTACTTATAAGCTGAATATTTGCTATTTGAAGAAGTATGAAATAAGTCAATCTCTCCTATGGAGTGAGTCATGTGAAGATGCAGAGTAACAAAGAACTCATTGATTCCTCCTATTTATTGTTATTTATGTTTATATAGATTACATATTAAATAAAGAACTCATTGATTCCTCCTATTTATTGTTATTTATGTTTATATAGATTACATATTAAATTAGTTGTTGTGTTAGATAAATTAATATTAGTGATGTGGTCTAAGGCTTTTCCAGAAAAATCTTTATCCATGTATCGCTGTAGTAACCTATATCAGTATTATATAGATATAGAAAAAAGTAGTTGTCTTTCTTTCTTAGTGCATGTTTATGTTGCATACAGGTACATGGAGAGCTTGCTTATTTAGTACAGCAGACCAGCCTTAATATAAAAGCTGTTCCTCACCATCTTGCTGCATGCTTATTTAAATTATTTGTCGGCTGATGTGCAAAAGCCTGAGTGTTGTCTTGAAACTATCTTTGTGTTAATCCTGTTAACTTGGGCTGGGAAGGGGCAGTTAGCAGATATGGTATGTTGTTCTTCAAGTTTAAACATTTAGTTGAAAATTAACTTACTTCTCAGTATGTAAATGTTTGTAAGCTCACTATGTTGAACTTTCTGGTTTAGTTGGATATACGAACAAAGCTACGCATAAGGGATAGCTTGTATCGGTTGGCTCAAAGTGCTGAACAAAGGCTTAGATATGCTAATCTCAATAATGGATCTGGTGATAATCGAAGCACAAGCGGAGCTTTTGTTGACGATGGAGCATACAGGTTGGGATCATTTCTTGATGTCTTGGACTACATGCATACTTCCTATATAGGCCATATCATAGTTTTCATACTTCAAGCACAAGATTTTTCTTGGGTAACCGACCTGGTATGACCATGCATATTTCAGTGTTTGACCGGTAATCTGACGTCATTCTTGAGCTTAGCATAGTGTTGAGACAGATGAATTTTTTGTGAGTACTTGAATGACATCCCCATTCTAAAATACACCTGTTTGGCATAATAAATCTAGACTTTACTCAAGATGCATTTATGTCTGTTGGAGTTCTAGATGCTCATGTACGTTTTTTGCTAGGAAGAGGTCTCAGTTAGGTGTTTTCCTGAGATTAGACATTGCTCCATTGGTATCACTTTCTTCCCTGACATAAAGCACTATTGGAACACAACTTTGGGATCAATGTTTGTTAGTAATATGAAGCATAAAATTATACATCCGAATGGGAAGTAAGCAAAAAGGGTTAAATTTGAATTATTTGCTATGATATTTTCTTATCAAAAGGGTAAAATTTGAATTACTTCTTGTGGTTTTCGGACAAAGCACTCATTTCGTAGAAAGCAAATCCGCTTCTTTACTCCCCTTCTCCACTCCTCTCTAAATAAGAGAAGTAGGATCTATAGTGCTAGGGAATATTTCTTGAGGATTGGCAGTAGGGTAGAATATGTATCCACCAAATTAATAAATGTTATCATACTTTTACCAGAAGAGAAGTGGTGCTTCAGCAGAAAAGTGATGTTAAAAAATAAAGTGTAGCCTAGTGGTCTAGGCTCAAGTCCTAGCAGAGGCAAAAAGCACTAGGTGATTTCTTTCCATCTGTCTAAGCCGTGGTGGACAAAGTTGCCCAGTACCTGTGCTGATGGGACGTAGCAGTCTAGAAGATACCCGGTGAAATTAATTGAGGTCCGCGCAAGCTGTCCCAGACACCACGGCTATAAAAAAAAAATAAAAAAAATTAATCATCGTGGGAGCTCTCTTAATAGTCTATACTTCTATTCTCATCATTCTTCCTGCAACCCATATCCTTTGGTGCCTTACAACTAGTAAGCTCTTCAAACTTTTAATGTCTTCCATTTCTTTCAAAAGTCTCAGAAAAGTGATGAACTGACTCATTTTGTTCAATTGAATGCTTGAGCAACAAATGTTATTTTGATGAAGATGTTAGCCTTGAATTTTTATGCACTTCTTGGGTTGCGTGAAAGATTATGTTCTCTTCAGATGAACGTGCTCGACCAGATATCGATTTGAGTTCACAACGTATAAATCAGTTATTATTGAGCTTTTTTCAATCAAGTTGATCATCTTCCATTTGCTTTAAAGTCGCTTGACCAAGGTAACTTGACTGTGTTTTTTGTTGCATAATGCAGTTCCAACTTTTTGTTTCGTCTCCTGTAATTCAATGCTCGTATCTTAAATTAACTTTAGGTCAATACAGTAAGAGAGGTGTCTTAATAGACTAGAAGGTACAACTAGCATATGCTTTCTGCCAAATAATGTTGGTTGGTTTATCTATCCATAATTTAATCACAGTTCCTTTTTTTTAAGCCATTAGATTAGATGTGCAATATCTTATATGATACATTCTGTTTGCTTTCTTTCTCTGTTGCTAACATCTAATGGCTTGTATTTCAGGTGCACAGGATATTTGGACATGGAGAAGAACACAAACTCTATAGATCGATCTATTGCTCATTTGCTTTTCCACAGGCCTTCAAACTCATCTGTGATGCCTGATTCTTTGGCTTTGAAGTCACCTTCCATGGTAGGTGTTTCGACATATGCTTCCAAATTTCATATTCAACAATCTGTATCTCAAAACATACCCTGCAACTTATCGGTGAACAGATATATGGGTCTTCGAGTAGCCCTCAAATGATTGGTGAGAACTCAATTTCTGCTGTAGAAAATGCAGCCGAAACAGAAAAGAGGAATTGCTGATCAAAGACACAAAATATTAAAGAAGCTCGAATACAAATGTGTTCTGTTTACTTTCAATGTATGTCACATGGAATCGCGTACATGTAAGTGCAAGTATGTATCTCCGATGTCTACGGTTTTTTTTTTGTTTTCCGGTTGTTTAGTGTAATTTAAAGAATCTGCACGAAGTATCCACAATCATGTCGCCACCCGTTTGATATGGGTACGTCAAGCCAAATTAGGGTCTGTATCAAATAGCTTCCAATTACTCCGCTGTTTATGTATAAGAATTATCGAGAATCTCAAACGAGAAATTATTTCACGCGCTCGTTCACTTCTACATAAAAGTGTTTCATGTTTGTGATGTTTAATCTCTTGTGCAAGGTCCATCTTCCTGTATGAGCAATTCATTGTCAATTCAGTTTTACTTTCACCTAGCAATTACATTCCCAGACTATGCCACTTCCATATACCAGAATACATACGTAAAATTCAACCTCCTTTGTTCTTCCTCTTCACTTGTACCTTTCGAGTAAGACTTGGACTAAGTTTTATGAGCATACTGAGATCTCTGGCATTCTCGTCAGAAGAAAGCTAAAGGCACAAGGGCAGACCAGATAACGCCCTTTACCGAGTCAAGGATCCAACTCTATGGTTTCAAACTGCTATATATCCAGGATAATAGTGGTGTTGCTGTGGTGTTTAGAGATCACCATGCTAGTGATTTTGTGGTGCTGCTACCCAATTTTTGGCTGTTCAAACTAATATATATATATATATATATATATATATATATATATATATATATATATTCTGAGACTGATCTGTGTGCATAAAGACTTCACAAATGTGGTTGAGATTGATCCAGCCATTGCTAGAAGAATAAAGGGAACAGACTATTTCAGGGTGGAATATAAGGAACCACTTTCATTTAACGTCTCGAAAGGCAGTTATAGCTGTTAATTTCTCTAATAACTAATTATAAGAATTGTGATCAAGAGTCATTAGGAGATTCTAATCTTTCCTTTTTCCTTTTTCCTTTCTTAAATGATAAGAATGAATTGCAGTACGCTAGGATAATATACTCGCATAAAATCACAAAAAAATCATTTCAGGAACTTGAACCTAAAATCTCATACTTAATATTACTCACTTAGTTATGACAAACAAGAAGCTGTGGCAAATTATTTTTGTCTGTTTTCTGAAACAGGTATTCTCTTTCGGAAACAAAGCAAAACTCTCAAAATATTAAATCAGCAAGAATCCAAAAAACAATTCTCTTCAAACCAATTCCAAACACTCCAAATTTTTAGAAGTAAGAACAAGAAAACAAAACAAAAATAAAACCATATCTTATTGTTAACCAATCAGGCAACAATAATGATCGATGGTTGAAATAAAATCTCATTGATAGTGTTGAGATAATCTGTAAAGATGCAGAACATGCTTATTCCTTCTAATTCTCAATCTCTGCGATGCTAATGTCTTGATGTGCTTGACAGAAGTTCCTCATCTGCCTTTTAATTTCCCATATACTGCCCCTCCTCTTTCACCTAAATTATGAGAAACCATTTAACAATTAGTATTCGGGAAAGAAAACTCTTATAGATTCTTCTTACTTATAGTTGATCTTTAAGCAAGTTGATAATGTACAAAATCTTTTGATTGTAAAATTAAATCATTTTACAAAGAGGTTAAGTAAGATGATAAAGACGAAGGAACTCCACTTGACAGAAGCTATTATCACTGCAGACAATTTCTGTTCCGTCATGAGCTGCTTGTAAATCGAGATTCCTGAGGTTTGGCAACATTCCAAGAATAGGCATTGGATCTTCCTCGAGTAATGAGTTTCGAAGGAGCATCATTGTGATGGAATTTGGAAACTGGTATGAGAGAGGCATTTTTTCTATTATTCCTTCTAACCGCAATTTACAGAGCTTTTGACAAGAACAAAGATATTCAAGGGTTGGAAATGATTCATCCTCTCCACAACACAATGTGAGAGTGCTAAGGTTTTTCAAGCTGCCAATGTTATTTAGGGAGTAATATTGCTTAATTTCACTCATGTCTAATTCTTGAAGATTGACTAAATTAATAGGATCAACATCTTTCCATTGATCACAGAAAGCGTATTTAAGAACGTGAAGATTTGTAGTTTGCTAAGCTGTAAAGGTTTTGAACAAAAAGCAAGTAAAATTTCTTAGATTTATTAGGTTGGCTGTCTCGGGAGGCAGTTGGAGTAAGTGATCTGAGTCAATGACTCTGAGGGTCTGTAAATTCTTGAGGTTGCCAATGGTGGAGGGGGGAGATGTCAGATACCTCTCAAGCTTAATAACTTTAGATGGTACGAGCTTCCTATGGCATCAGGTAACGACTCTCCAAGTATAACTCGTATAGATGTTGGAACACATTACCGAACTTTATAAGACCCAGCTTACAAAAATTTTGACCAAAGAACATAATTGACCGTAACTTCAAGTTAGAAAGATCAAGTAAGAGGTACCTTTGTGCTTCATCATGAATGGCATGTCTGAGACAAACGGAGGATACAGAGTGCTTTCTTGGATCATAAATGTCAAAGAAGTGTACCTCCAATGCCTTTTGTAGGGCAAGATCCCGAAGTAGATCATGAATCCTACATTTATAAACTTTTTCCCAAGATGTACGTACCACTTGTATCAAGCTTCGTCTTATCAGCTCATTCAAGAAGTCCTTAGCAACATCCTCCCTTCTTTCTTCTACTCTTGATATGAACCCCTTGGCCATACACAACAACATTAGCTGTTCAGCATCGGTCTCATTAGCTTCTGGAAAAATGGCGAAGTAAAGAAAACACTGCTTGAGCACAATTGGCAAGCCATGGTAGCTCAAGGAAAGTATGTAGGACATTTCAATAGAGTCATCTTTCATATGCCTCCATATGTGTGCCTTTACCTTTTGCCATTCTTCTATCCCCCTTCTATGCGAAAGTAGTCCACTTAATACAACAATTGCAAGAGGTAAACCTCCGCACTTGTCCACCATATCCCTAGCTAGGAGATCTGGGGTGTTATACTCTTGAGAGACACAAATCCAAGTACGTGTTGTGAAGTTAGTGAGTAGACTCGGTGTGTTGTAGGGGTTTCTAGCAAGAGTAGTCTTGCTTAACCCGCCCATACCATAAATGGAGATGACACTTTGGTGAGGCTCTGCTTTGAGAAGTTCAGCTAGCAACCTTTCTATGGCATCCTGAAAGCCAACGAAAATCTGATCCTGATCATCGACATAGGAGGCCGTTCTCCTCAATGTTCTAACCATGTTGGACCGATTGTTTGGAATATTAGTTGGCCCATCTCCTGCATTATTGATATCTCTAATGCCATAAGTCTCTCGTTTGCGAGAGAGATCCATGACTCGCTGTTTGAGTGATTGGATCTCCTTGCTTACATTGTAGAATTTGGTATCCTTTCTACATATGCAAGCACAAGCCTTCAGAAGACTAGCAAATCCATGGCCATCGCCTTCTCCTGCCACGAGGTTGTAAGTCCCCAGTTTTTGAACTGCAAATGATACAACAGCATCAATTATTTTTAGGAGGCTTAGTTTTCACTTCACTTAGAGCAGGAAAAATAAGGCTGTATAGAAGATATTGGAATGCAACTAGGAAAATGGGAAAAGATAAAGAGACAGAAAGCAGTAGAGATAAATTGAGAACAAATATCAATCAGTTGAAGTAACTGGAGCTAGCTGTTGATTGAGAGTTTGGTTGCAGAATTGCAGATGTTAACATGAATATTACTATAGGCAAGGACAATTCCATAGTGACAATATACTCCCTCCGTATCAAAAAGAAATAAAACTTACCCATTTCTCTTACACTCCAAGAAAATACTACTTAATTCTTACAAAAAATAAATAATTTGACTAAACTGCTCCTAATTAAATAGGTATTGAAATTTGATCACATAGCACTTAATAGGAATAAATCTGAAAAAATAAGGTTAATTCTTTTAATTGGACACTCTTTTTGATCAGAAAAAAAAGTCTAAGTGGACAGTCTTTTTAATTTGGAAGGAGTAGTGATTATTGTGTAAATGCGTGCTTAAAGAGGGGTCCATTTATGCTATTAAAGCTTACAACTCACTGGTTGGTCAGTGATTATCATGTAATTACGGGTAAAGAGGGGTCCATTTATGTGATTAAAGCATAGAAAATCCGACATATGATCATAGGACTTGTGGAAATGAATATGCTCTACTTATGTGGAAAAGAGTCAAAGTACTCCCTCCGTCCAGTTTTATTTGTCCTATATATTAAAAATAGATGTCCGCTTTTAGTTATTCGGTTTGGAAAATTAAGAGATAATTCACCATTTCATACCTAGTTTACCCTTATTATTAGTTATTGAGTTGAAAACTTCAAGAAATTAATAGTGATCGCACAACTTTTAAAGTATTTTGACTGATTTCAATCATTAGGTTACTTAGTAATAATTAAGAGTGATATAGTAAAATTGTCATTCTATTTTTGACTTCTTAATAGGTATGCCAAATGAATGAATGATAAGTAAAAAGTGCACGAAGGGAGTAACAATTATAATATACTATAGCACCTAATAAATTTGTTTGATCATCGTGATATGTGTGTTCACATTTTTATATTGAGCTTATATGTATATCAATAACAAAAAAAATCACACAATTAATTTTTTAAAATATTAGTTACATAGTTATGTTATGTGTTAATAATTAAAAAAAAAAAAGTACGGCAATGATAGGTTAAATTTTTAATCCTATCATATTCCATAGTGGGATCCCTACAATTATATAGTTTTGGAAGGAGTACACCTTTCCAACTTGCTATTTAATATTTGGATATTTAGCCACTTATTAACTAGTAACTAAAAAGCAGACAAATCAATTGTAGAAATGGATTTGTAATATCAAGATACAAGACCAATCAAGAAAAACTACAATGATCAAGGAAAAAAATGATATTTTTTGGTGTAAAGTGATAAAGTTAAGCAGTGGAAAATGGAAAAAGAAAAATCAAGTGGAAAGATATTTGAACTTTTATAAGTGTTAATTAACAATTGAAGACAATTAAGGAAAGTAAAGTGGAATTTACAGGAAAGAACGACAGAGAAACACTACTCCACTACTTATGGATTAGGAAAGAAATGATATTTTATGGCATAAAATTATGCTAATTAATAGGGTCATTGGTGCTAAGGTTATGGTGGGGAAAAAAAAAAAAAGCTTGAATGAAAAACTATGATAAAGGGTCAAACAAGGTGGAAAATCAAGTGGAAAACTCTTGAGATAATGGTCAAAACACACATCAAGTATCATTTATTTGTGATTTTTTCATCTGAACTATCAGATGTTTGCATTTTCTACCTAAATATCAATAACTATTTATCAAAACATACATCTATTCGTATCTGATGAAACGCAGACACTTGATAGTTCAGGTGTGTTTTAATAAATAGTTTGTGATAGTTCAAGTAGGACACGCAAACACTTGCTAATTCAGGGAGGAAGCTCACAAAAATATAATACTTGAGGTGTGTTTTTGACCATTATCTCAAAAATCTTTCAAGTTTTGTATTAATTAATACCATAGAAAATGAGGTAAGTAAAATCAAATAGACGAGAAAGAACGACCGAGAAAAAGCTACTACTTATAGACTATCACACAACAGAGCAGTGGAAACAACCTGAAATTTCAGAGTAAGGCTGCGTACAATAGATCCTTGTGGACCGGGCCCTTTTCTGAATCCCGCGCATACCTAAAGTTTAGTGCACCGGGCTACTTTTTTTTTTCAATGAAGGTAGAAACGAGGGTAAATGAAATTGACAGTAAAGAGAAGAGAGCCCGGAGCCAAATTGGCTTAATTTTACAGCCAATATACAAAAATGGCATGCCTTTTTTTTTTTTTTACCAAAATGGGTATTTCGTTGGATAACCAACGAAATACCCGCTTGTTACTGTTCATCCCGAATTATTTCAGTCAAATAATTTTTTTTTTTTAAATTTTGGTGCATTTCGTTGGTAGTCCAACGAAATAGCATTAAATTTTTTTTTTTTTTTTATTTCGGTTATAGAAAAACGAAAGTAAAAAAAAAAAATATTTTTGGCCTATTTTTTGGACTACCAACGAAATAGGATAAAAAATATTTTTTTTTTTTTATCCTATTTCGTTGGCGGTCAACGAAATAGATAAAAATATTTTTTTTTTAATTTCGTTTTTTCTAGCCAAATTGTTAGCCAAATAAAAAAAAAAATTTTAATGCTATTTTCGTTAAGCATTTCACGAAATGCAACCAAATTAAAAAAAAAATTATATTACCCTATTTCATTTTTGTATATATATATATATATATATTTCATTCATGTACCAATGAAATAGGATGAATATATATATATTTTTGTGTTTCATTTATAAAAACATTTATATATTCACGAAATAAAAAAAAATCTTATTTCGTTTTTTAATAAACGAAAAAAAAACTAGTTGTAAAGTCAAGACATAACTTTATTTTAAATATAAATATAATTCTAAAAAATATAGGGAGAAAAACTAGTTGTAAAGTCATAAACTTTTAGATGGTCATAACTTTGCGCTCGACGTCCGATTTACGCGATTTTTTTTTTTTGATTTTGGGTATTTTTCCGAGATCTATGCACACAAACGCCGCAAGGCGGTTTGGCCGAGCCGATTTTTAAAAAACGCCTTTTATCACATTCAATTTCAATTTTTCCCCAAATTAAAAATTTTCGGTTTTTATTCTTATAAGATGATGATACGCAATAGATTTCAACGTAAAAATCCGGGGGTAATGTATCCCGTGAATGTCAATTTCACTTAGCGGTTTCAATTTTTTAAAATAAAGGATGACTAATTTTCTCGATATATAAAGTTGACTAAAATAACCTTTTTACGGTTAAACACTAAGTTTTTGAAAAATATATTTAAAAAAAATTAAAAAATGGCTTTTAATCAATTTGGAATATATATATATATATATATATATATATATATATATATATATATATATATATAAAAAAATCAATTTCAAAAATATATAAAAAAAAAGCTGTTTTTTTTTATAT
The DNA here is from genome assembly GCF_029784015.1 of Lycium ferocissimum. NCBI lineage: Eukaryota > Viridiplantae > Streptophyta > Magnoliopsida > Solanales > Solanaceae > Lycium > Lycium ferocissimum. The sequence goes on from NC_081347.1 coordinate 74,182,026, forward strand.
TTGAGTGGATTGTTCCACGAAATGCAAAATAAAAAATAAAAAAACATATTTATGGATTGTTCCACGAGGTGCAAAAAAAAAAAAAAAAAAAAACAGTTTTAAATTAAAAAATAAAAAACGGTTTCGTTAATATAAATAAAATTTTTTTTTTTTTTTCATTTCGTGGAACAATCCACGAAATATGTTTTTTATTTTTTTATTTTGCATTTCGTGGAACAATCCACGAAATATTTCATTGGTACATGAGATGATATATATATATATATATATATATATATATATATATATATATATATATATATATATATATATATATATATGTATGTATGTATGTATTCCTATTTCATTTTTATATAAAACGAAATGAAAATAAAATTATTTTCCTATTTCGTTTTTTTAATACACGAAATGCAATATATATATATACAAAAATGAAATAGGGTAATATAATTTTTTTTTTTTTTAATTTGGTTGCATTTACCATGCTTAACGAAATAGCATTAAATTTTTTTTTTTTTTATTTGGCTAACAATTTGGCTAGAAAAAACGAAATTAAAAAAAAAAATATTTTTATCCTATTTCGTTGGACTGCCAACGAAATAGGATAAAAAAAATAAAAATATTTTTTATCCTATTTCGTTGGTAGTCCAACGAAATAGGCCAAAAATATTTTTATTTTTTTACTTTCGTTTTTCTATAACCGAAATTAAAAAAAAAAAAAAAATTTTAATGCTATTTCGTTGGACTACCAACGAAATGCACCAAAATTTAAAAAAAAAAAATTATTTGACTGAAATAATTCGGGATGAACAAGATAAAAGTGGTATTTCGTTGGTTATCCAACGAAATACCCATTTTAAAAAAAAAAAAACATGCCATTTTTGTATATTAACTGTAAAATTAAGCCCATTTTAGCTCCGGCTCAAAGAGAAGAACGAAGTCACTGTAGAGATTTTATAACATCCTGAATTTCAGTGTATTCATTACTTATTATTATTATTTTTTTTTTTTAAATGAGCTCAGTAAAGCTGGTTTAGTAGTTTTTGAGAACAATCCATTTGAGCCTTTGAGGTACGATAACTTTTATTTATAGTAGAAATGATGCACTCGATGCCTTTAACTAAAGATAATTTGTTGAAATATTTTAATTGGTTATTCTAGCCAAGGCATCAATCATGACTCTCTTTCTCGATATATACAATCCACTACAAAATCATAGTAAGAGGATCACTGCTATTCAGGTACCACATACGTAATACATTGTTGTAATCTTATTGATTGCACATGTGTAATCCAACAAGTAGCACAAACTGCTATATCATAAAATTGCATAAATCAAGGGTCTATAAGACACTTCAACTTCAAGTTTTGGAAAAGTTTTTACGTGTTCTCAAACGTCTATGCGGTAGTTAAGTTAACTACATAAAATATGTCGCATCCTTTAATTATACACATTAGCATTAATTGGAACATGCATGATGTTTTAAGTTACCATTTAAAGTTAAAACATAAATATTTTACTTCATTTTTTGTTACCACTTTATGAGTTTAATGTGCTTTTTAATTAATTGCGTGAGATATCAAAACAATAAAAAGAGAGAAATGAGTAATTGAAAAATATCACATGTGGCAGATATTGTGAGCTGGGGGGTTATGGAAGGAGGATGAAGTAGATAGAAGAAAGAAAATGAGATGAACTAAGGTGAAACTATGTGAATTGTGTGAGTGAGAGAGAGTGTGTGATAGAGATGGATGGGCTTTAGCTACTATTTAGCTGACACGTGGAACATATACTTTACTTTTTAGTTTAAAGTATAAATTTGACTAGCTTTCTTAAAAAAAGATGTTATGGATAAGAAGGAGTCATTCTTGACACAAAATAAGTACATTTTTAACCCGTTCAAATTCAGCTCAATCTGCCCATTTAACATCCCTAATTGAAATGTATATTAACCCGCTCAATTATTAACTCAGTCTATTTTGATCAATTCAAATTCAGTCAAATCCGCTCATTTGACACCCTAACTGGAGTGAACCAATCCAAGGTACTCTACCTTCACGTTTGGGAATTACCCTCCCGAATGTTGAATTATTTATCATCGGTTGGGAACAACTTTTCTGGATCAATCCCATCTACTGTGTCAAATTCATCAAAGCTAATGTATTTTCTTGCTGGAGGTAATCAACTTACAGGAAGTGTAGCACCATTCCACTTAATAAGTCTAGTAACCATTCTACTTCTTCATGCTAATAATCTTATAGGTGAGATACCATTAACTCTTAAGAAATTGCAATTACATGGTTGAAATATATGTTGCTGAAAATAACCTGTTAGGACAGATACCTAAGGAACTTTTTGCTCTCTCTTCCATAGTTGATACAGACATTTCTGAGAACCATCTAAATGGTTTCATTCCTCTTGAAGTTGGAACCATGAGAAATCTTGAATATCTTAATATTTCCGTTAATAACTTGACCGGTAAAATCCCAAGTACCATTGGTAGCTGTGTGAGACTAGAAGCTTTAGATATGAGAGGGAACTACTTTCAAGGGAATATTCTCCTTCTTTCAGTTCTTTGAGAGATCTCCATGTTTTAGATCTTTCTAGGAATAATTTATCTCGCCAAGTACCAAAATACTTGGAGGAATTCAAGTTTCAATGCTTGAATTTATCGTTCAACGACTTCGAAGGAGTGTTACCAAATGAAGGTGTATTTAAGAATGCAAGTGCAATATCAGTAATTGGAAATCCAAAACTTTGTGGTGGTGTGCCTAACATACATCTTCCAGGATGTGACATCAAAACAACAAAAAAGAATTGGTTCGAGATTTATCCTCAAGATTGTTATCTCCGTTGTTTTTGGTATACTAGGACTTGGTATGCTAGTCACTTTACTATTTTGTTTCTTGTTAAAGAAACCGGAAAGGTTGCCTGTTTCAAGTTCATTTGGTGAATCTCTCTTAAATGTGACTCATCAAAGTTTGCTTCAAGCTACTAATGGATTCTCTGAAGACAACTTGGTCGGTGCTGGTAGCTATGGATCTATTTATAAAGGAACTCTTGATGGAGGAATAATTGTTGCGGTGAAAGTATTAAACCTCTCGCGACATGGAGCTTCCAAAAGCTTTATGGCTGAGTGTGAAGTCTTGAGAAACATAAGACATCGGAATTTGGTCAAGGTTCTCACAGCTTGCTCAGGAATTGACTATCAAGGGAACGAGTTCAAGACTTTGGTTTACGAGTTTATGGTTAATGGAAGCCTCGAAGATTGGTTGCATCCTCGTCCAAGTGAAGAAAAAAACAAGTTTAATATTCTTCAAAGCTCAACATTGCTATCGATGTTGCTTCTGCAATTGATTATCTTCATCATTACTGTGAGACTCCAATCGTTCACTGTGATCTCAAGCCAAGCAACATTCTTCTAGACAATAGAGTGGTCGGGCACATTGGTGATTTTGGTTTGGCAAAGTTCCTTCAACCAACTGCACAAAATTCTTCTATTTCAGAAGGAAGCTCTAGTCTTGTTAGGGGAACTATTGGTTACACTGCTCCAGGTAACAGTTTTTCTTCCTCATTTCTTCCATCTCTTTTTGAAAATGATATCATAGCGAAATCATCCTGCCAGAGTAACTTATTCATCATGTTTATTTCCGCATATGCTTGAACCAAACTGATTAACCATAATTTGCTTTGATAGAGTTGTTTTACTCTAACAACAAACAACATACTGAGAAGTATTTACTTTTATAAAATCAGGTCCTACTAAGTTATGTTCCTATTACGAAAATTATTGATCCTTGTCTTTTTTGTTTGTGAATTGTAGAATATGGGATGGGTAGCGAGCTATCAACTTGTGGTGATGTGTAAAGCTCGGGGATCCTCTTGCTAGAAATGTTCACAGGAAAGAGGCCTACAGATGGAATGTTTAGGGATGGTTTAGATCTTCCTAGTTTGGCTAAGCATGCATTGCTTAATGGAGCTATGGAAGTCATCAATCCGTCCCTTATTTATGGGAGTAAAGAAGACAATAAAGGTGAAAGCACAAGTATCTACCAGAATATGGAGTATCTGGTTTCTGTTCTTCGAGTCGGGGTTGCTTGCTCTGCATATTCTGGAGCTGAAAGAATGAACATCACTGAAACTGTTTCCGAATTGTACTCTATCAGAGAGGCTCTTCTGAAATCAGAAAAAAAATTCAAGAACACGTTTGAAAATATCGTTTCTTTTCTAGTCATACTTTAACTGTCTTCATTGTAGTTGCCGATGGGTATAGTAAGTTTCTTCTTCAGTACTTAGGTCATTCATCACCTGAATATCTGATTGCATGATGTTAGAATTACAGACTATCTTGTAATAAGTACTCCCTCCATTTCAATTTAAGTGTCATACTTTCATTTTTAGTTCTGTTACAAAAAGAAACTCTCCAATTCCAACATTCTAAATGGCTTGTTTAGGACCACAAAACTCATAGGGCATTTTGGTAAATTGCACTCGTTTTTAGTTTGAGATCACAAGATTCAAAAGTCTTCCTTATTTTCTTTAACCTCGTGCGAGTCAAACTAAGACAGGTTAGATTGAAAAGGAGGGAGTATAAGCTTTAACGTTCAAAAAGTACTTTTCTAATTGTATATCAACGGCAGACTCTACAAAGACAAGAAAGGGAACTTTTATTGAAGCTGAGATTTCACAAGCTGGAAAATTGTTTTGGTTCTCATTACAATTTTCAAAAAGGAATAATAATCTACAAACGAGGCAAAAAAAATTAAGCCACTATTTAGCAGTACTGCTTTTATTTTTCATATTTCATTTCCACTGGTTTGCAACAATATCTGCAAGATCAACCACCCTCTGTGAGTAACCCCATTCATTATCATACCAAGCAATAACCTTAACCATGTCATCTCCCATGACCATAGTGAGTGAAGCATCAACAGTTGATGACACGTCACTGCACCGGAAGTCGACCGACACGAGAGGTTAAAGTCGCAGACAGCAAGAATGCCTTTGAGCTCATTGTCACCAGCCTCTCTGAATGCAGCATTCACTTCCTCAGCAAATGTCTTCTTGGAGACTTGAACAACAAGGTCCACAACCGAGACGTTAGGGGTGGGCACACGGAGGGCAATGCCATTGAGCTTCCCCTTAAGGTTCAGGAGGACAAGGAAACAGCCTTAGCAGCACCAGTTGAGGTTGGAACTATGTTGAGAGCTGCAGCTCGTGCGCGTCTAAGGTCCCTATGGCTTGCATCAAGAAGCCTTTGGTCACCGGTGTAAGAGTGAGTAGTTGTCATGGTTCCCTTGATAATGCCTATTAAAGGAAAGATATTCATTCATGGAAGGGAGAGTTACATTTTTGGACCCCTCTAAAACGTAATAGCCGGTAAATGTGTGTGTTTTGTATATTAAGTATAAATATACATATAATATATATACAATACATACAATATACATATAATATACAATATAATATACATATGATATACATAATCAGTGTATAGGTTTTGTATATTTTGGCTAGTGCCCGTAATTAATTTTTGCCTTAATTAATTTTTTTCCTTTAAGTTATGTACAATGAAAGTAAAGAATACTTATGCTCGTGTATTACTAGATAAAGATGACTTACCAAATTTTTGGTCAAGAACCTTGACAAAAGGAGCAAGGCAGTTGGTGGTGCAAGAGGCATTGCTGATGATGGTTTCATCAGGGTTATAGAGGTCAGCATTGACACCAACAACATAAGTAGGGATGTCACCTTTTCCGGGAGCGGTGATGATCACCTTCTTGGCTCCAGCCTGGATGTGTTTTCCAGCACCGTCTCTGTCGACAAACACTCCGGTACCTTCTATAACCAAGTCAATCCCAAGATCTCTGAACAATTATAAACAAAAGTTGGAACAATTGTAGAAATTAGACGTTGACTAGGTATAAGGTAGCTCAAGCTACTACTATATGTTAGACACCACATGAGCTAAATTAAGCATGTTGTCCATGATTCATGGCTAGACATGTTAAAACTCAGAACTACTGTTTCTGTTTAGACAACTGATAATATGAGTTTCCTGTATCATAATACAGTTTCTATTAGTCTTTTTCTTACAAGTAACTAAAAATACTGGTCCAAGTTGAGCTTGGACCACACATATACACTAAAGTGGATAGCTATTTTGTGATAACCTAAGCTTTTATACGTTAAAAATTTGCAAGTGTAAAGGAATTTTTACACCAGTCGTCCTTAAAACCGAGTATAAACAAGAAGAAATAGTAAGGTGAATTTGTAACTTGAGAAAATAGGATAACTAACCTACTATAATAGGTTAAGCTACAGTTAATAATGTAAATTTCTTTACGTTATATATGTGAACGTATACAACTTAAATCCTTTTGTTACATGTTAGTATGAGAGAACTTACCCCCAGGGGAGGTTGCTTGGGTTGCGGTCGGAGACGACTTGGATGACTTTTCCATCGACGGAGATGCCATCAGTGCCAACCGGCTTGACGTCAGCATCAAAGATGCCAAGGGTGGAGTCATATTTTAGAAGGTGAGAGGCTTGTTTGACACCACCAGTGTCATTGATGGCAATGACATCAAGGGGAGAGTCTTTTCTACCATGCCAGCACCTCAAGAAGTTCCTTCCAATTCTTCCAAATCCATTGATGGCCACTTTCAACTTTGCCTCCACTACTCCGCTCTTGTTCTTCCCTCCTCCAATCTACATTTTATAAAATCCAATTACATGTCATTATCACAAGAAACATCTTGTTATATAATGAGCAAAACTGTTGTAAGTACAATTTAGATGATATACAATAAAAAGGACACCCATTGCACTAGCTCCCGCTATGCGCAGGTCCGGAAAAAAGGCTAGGACGCGAGGTATTGTATGCAGACACCTTACCTGCATTTTTGCATCTATACAATATTATCATTTATTTTGTGGTCTGAATTTTCTTTAAGAATAGTGTTTGATCTTCCTTCAAACTCTTCAAATTGAACAATTTGCATCAAGATCTTTATGTGGATGCTACTTCTTTTTCTTTTTGTTTTTTGGTTTAAGAATCTTTTTCTAACTCCTAGTGGTAATTTTAATAAAGCACAACAATAGCACTTATTTGAGCATCAGAACAGAGAGCAAGTCTTGATCACAACTATGTATGAAGGATACATATTCTTCTGTCTTACTTTTTAAGGATTTTTAGTTATATACACTGACGGTATATAGATTTCCTGCACCATCAATATAATTTAACCTATTATAATAGGTCAGTTAACATTCTGATCATGTTACTAATTAATGGCTATCACAGTAATTTACCTTATAACTGATTTGATTATGTATATATATTGTTTACACCGCCTGTACACAGAACTTAACTATCTTGTACTCAATCACGCAAGAGTTTTGAATGCAATAGTAGCACTCACAATATAGAATTACCTATGTTACCTTATAAGTGATCTGATCGTGTATCTACTGTTTATGTACATCGTCAGTGCACATAATTAACAATATTGTTCACTAGAATCAATCACTCAAGAGATTATAATGCAATAGGATTAGTAGTACTCACAACAGAGGTCTGGAAGGCAACAAGAGAGAGCAAGTCATCATTAGTTTTCCTTCCAAATGGAACAGCTGATGAGGTGCGCAAACCAGAGAATTCAGAGAATCCTTTGTTGCTGACCTGCCCATTAACACAATAAAAAAACAACTCAACAAAATGTTTAACAACAACTACGGCTCAATCCCAAACAAGTCGAGTTCGGCTAATAACAAGAAATGAAAAGGACAATATTAATGAATGAAGGACCTGGAGAGAAGAGTTGGCTACTGAGAGAGCAGCCGAAGCCGAAGCCATTTTTTTTAGAAATGCAGCAACAGTAACGTGTAGTGATGAAGAAGAAAGTGGTTTTTAGTATGGAAGTTTATGAATGAATGGAGGGAAGAAAATGGATGAGATTATGGATGATAACTAGATAGATAGCCTCTCACTCATTGTATGGCTGTGATTGCCTAATTCAGTGTATATGTTTGCTAAATTTTTTTTTTTTTGTTTTTTCACCATATGTTAGCTCTTTTTTTTTTTTTTTTTTTTTTAATAATTGTTATTTGAAATTTATTGGCTTGACTAATCTGAATTCACTTCTTTTTGTTTTAAGTTAATGAGTTTAACTTCTAGACAACGATAGCATGTAAACAACTTACGCTATTATGTTAAATATAACTATGCATAATTGTTTAAACAAGTGAAAGTAGTATAACTAGTGCTCCATCTAGAGTTCACTAGTCCAATTAATTTGAATCCAATTATATGTTCATTTTACTTCTTTTATATAATGAGTTTAACTACTAAATTTTAATAGCATAAACAACTTTTGATCTTGACATATAAAGCATGTATATGTAATTTTATATATGAGGCAAATAAGCTTTAACTTCGGAGCAACTCGAGTTGCACCTTTTTTGATGTAAGTAAGCGAAAGCTTCATAAATGGATTTTCATGTTGATTGTCTCCCAAACCTCTCATTCCCCTCCAACACCCCTACATCTATTCTCATAGTATTTACCTAAGTTTTATAAATGTTCTTGAAATAATATTTTTTTGTTTACTTTCTAAACATAAGAAAATAAGTAAGAAAATCACTTGTTTTCTAAAAAAATATTTTCCTTTGTACCAAACACACCCTTGGAGACCGAGTAAACCATTTTTTTTTTTAATTTCTTTCAAAAAAAAAAAAAAAATTGCTCGATGCTCAGGGTGTGTTTGGCTTTATTCACTACAAAACTAACACTTCTTTAATAAGTTAAAACTATACGTCCTTAAATTCAGTAGTAAGTTCACCATTGTGGCAAAGCGATGACTACTTTATTAAAAGGTAATAATTTCACACCGATATTTTAATGTAATCTCAATAAAGCAAAATTCTTATTAATTTCTTTTCAAAGAGATCTTTTTGTTATTTCATGTGCAATTTCATTTTTCTTTTCTTCTAGTAATAATTAAAGGTCTTTATAAATTGATCACATGGCAGTTATTGCAATCCATAAGAAATTGCCACCTTGTCACTAAGACTCCCTGCCATTGGACAGCCAATGACTAGAAATCCTTTGTCCATATCCATCTTTATATTATTCTTCACATTTGGTCCCAATTGATCTTTACAAGGACTTCAAAAGCAACCTTGTTATTATAACATTGAAAGAAACATCAACCCCATTGCAAATTTGTGGCTTCAAAAAGTTTTATTCCTTTACGTGATATCTACTTCCCTTATCCTTTGGATTTGGAATACGCAGTACTCCTAAAAAGGATTTCCCCGACCTCAAAAAACCGACTTCAGATAAGGAAAGCTGAACTTTTTCAATAGATTTTTTTTTGGAATGAAGGACAATATTTTCAATAGAGTTTTTTATTTCTAGAAAATATTTTTTTTTAAAATAATTAGTTTTTAAATTTATTTTCTGATACTATGTAAGTAAACAGAAAACATTACAATCTTATTTGCTTGACCAACTTAGATTGTTATTATTTGATCAACTGTGAAAATCAAACTATTTTGATCCATGAACGTTGATAAGAAGACCACCAATAAAGGAAAAATCATTTCCTCCATCTAAAATTGTTGTAAGATCCTGTGATACGTGCAAAATGTTAATGAATCTATAAAATTTCTCAAAATTTGATTTCATAAGCTACTGACCACATTGTGATTTTGCTTCATCCAATCACCAACCAATATGGTGTATTCTCCGTAGGTAGAGGAAAAGGAACAATCTAGTTTTATACCACCATAATCAAATATAAATCATTTGTCTCCTTAATACTCGTCCTATGAATAAACATCAAGTCCAATTTATACTTACTAGTCTTAAATTTCATGTTGTTTGATACAACAACAAAGTTCTTCATAAAATACAATCTCAGTTCTTTTACTTTTATTTTGAACTTATGAATAACAAACCGTCCATTAGTTGCATAAATCTGATCTCCTTAAAAAGAAAAATTAATATATAAAATTGAGTTGGTCAATTATTAGAGTTGTATGGTTAACCATTTATGGTTAACCATGATGCGTGACTAACTAAATTTTATTATCAATTATTTTTTTATAGGGAGATCGAATTCATGCAACTATTGGACGGTGCGTTATCCATACATTCAAAATAAAAATATAGAAATTGGATTGTATATTACGAGAATTTTGTTGTTGGACCAAATAACATGAAATTAAGACCAATAAACACAAATTGAAGCTAATGTTTATTCATAGGTAAACTATATCGGTTCAAAAGGAATACTTCTGATCAAAAAGCCGAACGAGGAGCTGGAATCGGTGGGCGTTTACACCATTCCGGTTAACCGTTTAATACTATTCGGTCCAATTTTGATATTTTTGGGATGGGAATCGAATCGTTAATACCGGTCAAAATTAGTTTTTTTTTTTTAAAAAAAAAAAATGCAGTGCATTTGTTGGGACATTGGGGTGGATCCAAGACAACGGTCCATTTGCAAAAAATGGTAATTTCTTGAAAACGATTCCAAACCCCGTTTGCCCCTCCCCCCCCCCCCCTCTAACCCCCAAACTTTTTTTTTTTTTTTTTTTTTTTAACACTTTAACCCATCCCCCACCCCTATATCACTTCCATTTCCATTTTAATCCACACCAATTCACTCTTCTCTTTCTTCAATCTCTCGATTATAGTTACTTTCTTGACAATTAGCCACTTTAAATTTCTCTCAATTAAATATTATAAAGTCTTATTCTAGTTTCAATTATTAATTTTGCAATTATAATATTGTTCGTGGAGTTGGTGATTTTACGCAATAATCCTAGCTTTGGTGGATTTAATTCTAGTCACTTGACTTTGTTGGAAATTGTCCGCTGATTGAATTTCCTTCGTTCAACTACATCTTTATTTTTAAGCTATTCAATTCTAGCAATTTAATTTGTTGCAATTTATTTTGTTGTGATTTATTTGAGTGTGATTTAAATCAATTCTATTTAATAATGGCGAAGAGATTTAGACGTGGTCTTAGGTAGTAGTGGTATTGTTAGGGGTGGTTTTAATGAGGAAACATTTGTGAACGAAACACAATTTAGGTATTGATGTTGGTGGAAAAAATCCCTTTTTGACTGAGGCAATAAAACTTATCGAACTTTTAAAAATTTGGGGTGATGAGATGATGATGATGATGATATGAAACAAACCCTTGAA
>NC_081348.1:0-126727 GCF_029784015.1 Lycium ferocissimum
GACGCAATCCAACAATCACCCCAAGAAAATTTTGAAACCGAAACACCAAGTGATAGAAATCGAAGTTGAATCAAGAAACGAGCACCTTAGAATTGTTGCGGAAGAACCTTTCACGACCAACTTACACGGGCCGTATAATATTATACGGTCCGTATAATACGTCCGTATTCGAAGGACGAAATGAACAGAATTGTTATAGCCCGTATTTCGTGCGTTCGGAAATTGCGAGACAATGGTGAGAAGTTAAGGACGAGATTATTTTCAAGAATTATTTTAATGCACGAGTGGTTATAGATATTTAGGAATCGTGGATATAGAAAATTGAGAAAGGTTGAGGGCGGAAAAAAGAAAGGAGGAAATTCGCAAAGTGGCATCATGGGAATAATGTGGAAAGGCTAGGGGTAAAATGGGAATTTCACAAGAGTCTTGGAAGTTCATGAAAAATTCATGTTGGCCGTGTGACATAAAAATATGTCTATATTTCATTATTTAATGGGGGCTAGTTGTAGAATATAAAAAAAAATTATGGGCTAAAGCTTGTGAGAAGCTAAAGGATCATTTTTGTCCATTTTAAGAAATTTCAAGAAAAGAGAAGAAAAAATCTAGAAAAGAAAGAAGAGAGGCATGTGACCAAACTTGAGGGACCTAAGCATAAATATGGATAAGTAGAGGAAGACACATGTATATATATGTGATCATCTTTTTAATTGAAGGAAAGAGGAAAGAAAGAAAGAAAGAAAATGAAGGAGAAGAGAGAGGAGGGTCACGGCCAAGGGGCATAAATTTGGCCCCTTGAAATAGTGATCAAAAAAATTATTTTCTCCTAGTTTCCTACCTAATGGAAGGTCCTTAACAACATGGAGTGGTTGTTAGAGCAAGCCAAGCATTTATTTGGATGACTTATCAATTCTAGCTAAGTGAAGAAGTTGAAGGAAAAAAGGTATGTATCCAATCTTACTTCATGTGTTATGCATGGTTGTGGAGTATTGTAGTGTGGAAATGGGTGAAAATCATGGAAATATAAATGTTGTATAGTAGTGGCCGTGTGTATGGTGTATGTGTGATTGAGGTGTGTGTGTGTGTTATTTTGCATGGAAGATTGACTTGATTTCATGTGGTGTGTTGGTTGTGGTTGCAATGTATAGAAATGGATGGAAAATTCATGAAAAATATGCATATGTGTATGTTGGCCGAATAGTGTAGTTAATGGAAAGGTGTGATAAATTGAATTTATTTGGAATGGTAATTGTTGTTATGGTAGATTCTACAATGTAAAATAAGAATTAAATGGCTTGGAGGATTGAAAGTTGGGTTAAGGTGATGGAATTTGAAAGAGGAAAATATGTTGTTGTTGTTGTTGGAATGTAGATAAATGAGTAAAAATGCACGAAGACATGTAAGGAGAGATTATGGTCGAAATAGGTGTTTTGGTAGGTTAGTGTCAATTAATGTAATTCGACATTCTAGTTGTTGTCGTTATGGATTATGTGACGTTGAATGAAGAATGAGGTTGAAGTTAATGAATATAGATGATAATGAAATGTATGGTTGTTGTTAAATTGAAGGTTTCGGGTGAAGTAGTATGTCGATTGATTCGACGAAATATTATGCGAATTGAATTGAATTGGATTGAATTGAATTGAATTGAATTGGTTATTGAAGTATTGTTAGGATAATTGTTGGTATTGTTGATGGTTTGGCCGGGTTGAATTCCCGGATTATTGTTGTTGTTGTTGTTGATTAAAGTAAGCCGAGTTGGATCCTCGGGGTGTTATAGCCCGTATTTTGTACGTTTGGAAATCTCAAAGTCGACGTGGAAAGTTAAGGGCAAGACCATTCCCAAAAATTATTTTAATGTACGAGTCGTTATGGATATTATTTACGACTATTATTAGTATGGAATTATTGTGAGAGGCTAAGGACGAAACGAGAAATTCGCAAAATGGGCCGTGGAAATAATACGGAAGACGAGGGGTAAAATGGTCGTTTCATGAGGATTCAAGAGATTTCTAAAAAGGGGCCATATTGGCCATGTGATGGAAAAGAATGAAAAGGATGACTAAAATAGTCATCTTTACAAAGGATGAAAAATTCTAGAAAAAGAAAGAAAAATTCTAGCAAGGAATGAGTGGGGGGTTAAGTGTAAATTAAAAGAAAACATAGGGACTAAAGGTTGCCTAAGAAGAAGATTAGTCTTCTTTGACTAATTCAAGAAAAGAAAGGAATAATCTAGAGAAATAGAGAAAATTGGTGGAAGACTAAAGACGAGGGGTAAAATGGTCGTTTCATGAGGATTCAAGAGAGTTCTAAAAAGGGGCCATATTGGCCATGTGATGGAAAAGAATGAAAAGGATGACTAAAATAGTCATCTTTACAAAGGATGAAAAAATTCTAGAAAAAGAAAGAAAAAATTCTAGCAAGGAATGAGTGGGGGTTAAGTGTAAATTAAAAGAAAACATAGGGACTAAAGGTTGCCTAAGAAGAAGATTAGTCTTCTTTGACTAATTCAAGAAAAGAAAGGAATAATCTAGAGAAATAGAGAAAATTGGTGGAAGACTAAGTGGCATATATATATATATGTATATGTTCATCTTCTCATTCAAGACACAAGAAAACAAAAAAAAAAGAAAGAGGAGAAACTACATGGCCATTCGGCCAAGAGAGAAAGAAAAAGGGAAAAGAAAAAAAAAATTCCAAGCCTTCAACCTTGATTCAAAAATTATAATTCTCTCGTATTCCTACTAAGTTCAAGATTCTCTACGAAGTGGTATAATTATTTTGTCAAGAAAGGGACTTTGGTGGCAAGGAGAACTTGTTGGAAAAGGTAAGGATTTCATGTTTTCTTTCATGTTATAGAAGATTTGTGGATGCTAGAGTGAATAAAATTGAAGGGAAATCATGAAATTATGGTGTGTGCATGCATGGCCGTGTGGTGTGTGTGTGTGTGTGCTATGGCCGTGTAGTGCCCTATGTGGGGAAGATGTTATTGAATTTGTTTGGTATGCTAATTGTGTTGTTATGGTATTATGAAGTGAATGGAAGGTTAATGGTCCTTGTTGTCATGGAAAATACGTTGTAAGGTTGTTGTAGGAAAATATATGCAACTTTGTAGTAGTTTATGTAAATATAAGAATGAAGTCATTAAGATGCGAAGTATGGTTGTTGTTAATGAAAATGGAAGACAAAAATGTGTTAAGAAGGCTTATATTGAAAATTGGAAGTTTTGGATGAATTATGGTTTGATGGAAATTTTGTATATTTTGTAGAATAATGAGAAATGTGTCCGAATCGTATTTGAATGGCCGTGAATTAGTAGACAAATATGAAAACGTCGATATTGGATTGAAAGTGTGAAGTTAGAATGGAAGTTATTGTATTATGAAGAAAGAAATACTATTCATGCTAGAATGCGTTTTAATTCAATTGTTGATGTTGTTGATGTTATTGTTGTTGGTTTGGGTGAGTTGAATTCTCGATTGTTGTTAATGGATGAATTGGGCCGAGCCATATTCTCGGATGGCGCATTTACGGGGAAGTGGAAGCCGAAATTTTTGTAGATAAATGTGCATTCAAGATTGGATCCCTAAAAGCTCTAATCAATGTTTGGTGAACATGACCAAATTGTAGATTCTGGCGGATTTGCAACTTGGATTTGGGGTAGCAGAAGGAGCGGAAAGAGGTATGTAAGGTTTCACTTTTCTTTCTTGGCATGTCTTAGATGTAATAGGTTTGGACACGGGCCTTGGGGACAATTCCTTTCCCGTAAATCCGAGATTGAAATTAACTACTATTCATTCAAGAGAATTGAATTAGAACTTGCGTGAAATGTCGGAAAAACTTCCTAAACATCCAGAACTTACACAAATAAGCCCCGATTACCCTGAGATCCTCACAAGTGACGCCATAAATCGTAGTATACGTAAATTTGATACGCCGCCTCATTTGACCCGAGGTGGGCCCATTGTTCCCGGATTTTCCTTATTGTACCATTTGACTTATCTTGAAGCAGAACCCGATGGAAACTTTTAATCCTTATTCCGTCATCAAATGACAAGTACTAACCATGCTAACGAAGACATCTTTATGATGACTATGAGGATGCTAGATATGAGGAAATGGCTATGACGCATATGTTAAGAATATGTACCTACCATGAATATGACTATGAATATGTCATGCAATAACGTGGAGGATGTCTAGAGAAAATGTTTATATGATAACTATGACCATGATGATTCTATGATTAAAGGTTCCAAGTCTATGATTCCAGTGACGAGATGAGAACGTTAAGCTATTTCTTGAATTCTCAACTCTACTCATGAATAATGTTTTCTTTAGAGATTCTAAGTATATGAAACGATGCCTTATGATCCTGTTTTATATTTTCTCATGATATAACTCATCACAAATAGTCTCGCCTTATATTAATCATTCCTTCAAGGTGAGACAAGCGCCATAGTTATTCTATAATATAATCGGAGGTTCCCGACCTTACGTCACTCCGATGGATACATGATTTTCTTGGGCTCTCCTGCATGCTTATATAACCTATGGATATGAAAAATGTATATGTACATGGGGTGGGGGTAGGGATACATGGAAAATGGGAAGGGAACTATGTTTCATTGCCACACTGTCACTGGTTTATCATCCGGACGCGGGATGCCGGACGCGGGATTTATGGGCGAGCCGGAGTATTTCGGCGCAATGTGGGCGAGCCATGCTACGATACGTTCGATGCTATGATACACTATGACATGCTATGATACTATGATACACTACGACATGCTATGATACTATGATATACTATGACACGCTATGATACACTATGATATGCTGTAACATGATATGACACAATTCTATTTTCTATGTCTATGAAAAGAAATGTTCTCTTTTTCTAAAAAAAAAAACAAGCATGTATGGTATCCGCCTCCAGAGGCATTCACATGTACAGGTTACCTCTTGATCTTATGATATGCTCTATATTTCCATACAGTTGATATTCATATGTTCATTTCTTACTATGTTACTATTCACACCTTACATACTCAGTACATTGCCGTACCGACCCCACTCTTCTTCGGGGGCTGCGTTTCATGCCGCGCAGGTACACCCAGATGATCAGACGCTATTATAGATGATGTTCCAGCGGAGTTGGCATCTCCATTTGCTCTGGAGGGTTGCCGGGTCAAGAGTCCTATGCTATGATGTCATGTTCGAGTTAGAGACTTTGCAGACAGAGTCGTGGGTATAGAGTGTCAGCTTTGTAGATGGCTTTGCCAGTCAATATGTTATTATGTTTTGTGTCACGGGCCCCATATGATGATAGTCTTTACTTATGAAAAAAAAATGGAGAGTATACCACGTATCTTATTCTTAATTGATTCACGAGTTTACATATGTAATAAGAGTCAGCGGGTTCGCTCGGCTCCGAATATGGGTTCGGTGTGCCCATCACACCCCGGTAAAGTCGGGGTGTGACAAAGTGGTATCAGAGCCCGAAGTCGGTCTAAGGGATGTCTGCAAAGTCGTGTAATAGGTAGAGTCTCGTTTATGGGTGTGAAGCCGGCCACATTTATAAACGGGGAGGCCGCGGGCATTTAAGAATTGACGACCTTCTTTCTCCGTCCTATGATCGTGCGATAGAGCCAAGTCCTAGGAAAATGGAATCTCATACGAGTTTTATATATGACGAAAGAAAGTGAGAAGCGATATGGAAAGTTACGGGGACTAGTGTTGATGTTACGTCTCTCGCATACCCGCCGGAGGCTCCGTATGGGCCGTGCCCTTTTGTTCTACTTTGAACCGCAACTCGGATTCTTCGATGGTAAGATTCCTTGTTTGAGTTCCCTCCCTCCATTTTTTCTTCTTCTTAATTGATTCAACTCCTTCTTTCTAGTAAACAACGTTTTAAGTATCAAATACTTGAACTGTTCTTCTTTCTCAAGAATCAATCCTTCCTCCTTTCTAATTTTCAATTCTAAAGTCTTCTGCTATCCGTGTTGTTATCACGAACGGTTGTTTAATTGATATCTGATGTAATGACCCGCTAGGTCGTTCTGGGGGGTGACTTAGAAAACTAGACTCCGTAGCGTGATTTTATGTGTCTGCACATATTTTGTTTGCGTCTATTACCTTGGATTGGTGTTGGGATTTTTGGGTGAAAACTGGTGCAAAAACCTGAGCTACTGGTCAAAATGGATCGTTGCAACGGGTGTGGGACCGCTACAACAGGTCGGTCACAGCGGGTTATGGGTCGCTGCTGCTGGAGGTGGGACTCTAGGAGGTCCGCCATAGTGAGACCGCTTCGATGGGAGGCAGAATCCGTGTTTTATATTCTTTATTCCAAATCCATTCCCCACATAACACCAAAACAGTTTCCAAGAACTGTTGTAGCAAAAATTTAAGGCTAGGGCTAAAGTGCGCTCAAAAGGTAAGTCTCAACCCTTGATTTTGTTAATTCCATCATCATGATAGATTCCATGAGTAGTTAAAGGTCCATTAATGGTGAATGAAAGGGCAAAAACCCTAAAACTTAAGAAACCCTTGATTAATGAATGGGTTGTTGAATTTATCGTTGTTTAATCATCTAGAAGTATAATTACCACTTCCTAGGATGAGAACTTGTCTATTAATGATGGAACTTGTTAAATAAGACCTAGGGTTTGGTAAAAATGATAACTTTGGCATAAAAACTGCTCGAAAAAGGGCAGAAGTAGTTGGGTTCTTTTCCCCAAGGTGTTGTATTGTTGAATAGATGATTTGAATACTCATATAGTTCTATATTTCTAGACTTTGAACGTTCGGAAGCTTTGCGAAAGGGGAAAGCTATCGCGGAGTGATTACATTGTTTCAGTTCTGCTTTGAGGTAGGTTACGGTCTACTTGAGTTAGACTTTGATTAGTTGTTGTATGTATTACGAAATTGATAGAAGAAGCATGATTAGGGCTTCGGACATAAAGTGTGGTTGATAATTCCTATAGTTTGATATTGATTGATTAATTATGTGCTGAACTGATATTAAATGATAAAGAAGGAGTTCATAAATACTCTTCTTGTTCACTTGGAGAATTCCCGTATTCATGTCATTGAATGTTGAGTCTTGATATGACTTGTGACATGGTAACTTGTGTTCCCTAATATTGATTTATTGGTTGTTCCCATTACTTGTTTTTTTGTGGACCAGAAATACATTGTGATGAGAAAGATATTATAAATATGAAAAGACACATTTGACAGTGGGTGAGGATATGGCCCAAGTTAAAGGCTCATAATTCGAGGTAAGATTCCGGAGCGAGGGTATAGGGACACCATGGGTCCCCTGCATGTCATGGCTGATAGGTCAAACACTACTATTTAGCATGTGTGTACGAATATCTGACAGAGTTGAGATGATTTGTGTTTTACAATTGTGTTTGGTGATTACGTGGGTTGATTTACTCTTATTGATTTCTATTTGTGTGGATTTACCTTATCCCTTTGTTGGTAGATACTTCGGCGTTGGTTATTCTTGTTGATGATTTCGTGTGGTTATGTGTTATTGTGCCTATTTGTCTATTTTATTGATTTTGTGATTGTATGCATGATCCTAATCTTAATCGGCCTATGATATCTACCGATACATAGTGTTTGTACTGATACTACCTTGTTGCATTCTTTTGAGTGCAGATTGTGATCGAGAGACTTCTACGAGACCTCATATTTAGCTTGAGGCTAGTTTCCGATAGATTCGAGGGTGAGGTATTATCCATGCCAGGCCGCCTGAAGATCTTTCCTATTTTAGATGTCTAATTCATTTCAGACATTTATGTTATTTTTGGACAGTGGTTCTTTCTTTGACAGTTATGTTAGAGTCCTTGTACGATGACTTTTGGATTTTGGGGTTGTAATAGTTTAGACTTCCGTAGATTTTATTTATTTATGGTATGACTAGACTTTTGGAGATATTTATATTTGTTATATCTTTGAATGCTTTAAAATTGGCTAAGGAATTAGATAATGGTTTGGATGGATGGTTAAGTAAATGGTTCGCCCACTAGGGGATTTGGGTGGGTGCCACTCACGGTTGTTTAGGTCGTGACACCCTTCTTGCTAATCCACAAAGCAGGGTAACATCCCTTTCACGGGTACAAGCTTCGTCATCACTATCTTCATCCTCCCCGAATTCGTCATGTTTTTGAATATCATCTTCTTGGTCCCCCTCTTACTCTTCATCATCACTAACAGGACAAGGACTTCCATTCTCGCCAGGAATGTCCTCCGGTTGGGACATTTACTAGTCACATGACCATACCCTTGACATTTGAAACATTGGATAGGTGGTTTAGTGCTCCCTTCCTTCAGCGCAACCTTAGGATTGGTCTTCCAATTTGAATTGGTCTTCTGTGTGGGCTTCTTGGGCCCTTGTGTTGTGCCATTGTTCTTAGACCAATTAGATAAAGAAGTAATTCCTTCCTTATTCTTGTTCCATGAAGTTGAGAAACCCTTAGTTTTAATGGACTTGTCATCCTTGAGACCCCTCTCAACCTCAATGGTCGCTTCAACGATTTCGGTAAGAATGGTTGGGTAGTTATGGAGCCTCATTTGAGAAGCAATACCTCCCTTCAACTCGGATCGAAATAGATTTATATCATTTGGCTCATCTTTATCGAAGCCAATTCTTATCTTCACAAGTTGGAACTCATCATAGTATTTCTCAACACTCTTAGAGTCTTACCTTAGAGTGTAAACTTTCTTTAATTGCTCTTTCTTGTATCGTTCAGTGACATATTTTCTTCTCATAATTCCCTTCAAACCATCCCAAGTAGGAGTAGGACCGAGTCCATGGTTCCTCCTATGTTTCACTTCCGTTTCCCACCATGTTGAAGCGTACCCTTCAAATTGAGCAATCGCATAAGAAGTCTTTTTCACATCGCACATCTCATTAGTTAGGAAGATTATTTCGCATTGCCTCTCCCAATTAAGGAAGGCTCTGGGATCACTACCTCCCTTAAAGGTTGGTAGAGTGACTTTGATGGAGTTAAGACTTGTGTCACGGCCTCCACCATTCCCATGGTTCCAATTAGGATCTTCATCATAATCATATCCTTGGTCATCGGGGCCTTGGTACCCATCACATGCTTGGTACCCTCTTTGCCTTCTCACTTGAGGGATAGGTCCATTCCTACCAACTCTCCCTTGATGTGGACCTGGTACGTGCATATGTTGGCCCTTAGTTTGGTTGCCATATTGATCTCCTATATCACCAAACTCCTCTTGATAGTCATCTCTTAAGGGTGGGTCATCTCGGATTAGTGGACAGACATTTAGGCGGTTTTGGTGGGGTACGGGGTCATTTGGTTGCGGTTTGGTTAGGGATTCATCTTGAGGGGGCGGAGTGTTTCGTTGGGTATTGTAGTGATGTTTTGTGGGGTGGGATTATACAATTGGTGGAAGGCTCCGGGTGTCAAGGTAGGAGAAGTGTCTTGACGAAGTCCACGTGTGGTTCCTTGATAGTGACCTTGAGGGGAAAATGATGTTTCCCTCGTACTCTCTTTTATGGCACCTATTTCTCCTTCCATAGCTTCTATCCGACTAGAAAAACTTGCCAACATTGTTGCCAAGTCCCCAAGAGTTACTTCCCCAGTGGAAGTTTGAATTTCATCTCCCGTCACCGTTAGACCTGTTTTAAAACCACTCAACAAAACAAACAAACAACTTAAGTTAGTTAAATCGAACCTCACAAACACTCGTGTTCACTCACCTTGGTTACCTCACAATTGAATCAGCCGATGGTTGTACCTTGTTAGCTCGGTGACTTGCAAGGGTTGTGACCTCTACTCTCGGCTAGAGTGGATTTTTGTTCACGTGAAAAAACGAACAACTCGATTCAAATCTAATGGACTTGATTCAAGAAATGCTCAACAATTTTGAAACTAGAAAAGCTCAAAAAGAATTGGCACGAAAAGAATTGAGGACTCAAGAACTAATTTCCCATAAGTAGGAACAACTACTTAGGTTAATTAGCTTAGAACACTCAAGAGTGTAGATTAAGATTGGAAGAAAAGAGATACAATTGAGTAAAACTTACGGTGGACTATCTGAGAATTTACGGTCCGTCAATTATTTTATGGCCTGTCAAATGTCTGAGTGCACCGTAAAAATAGTCAGAGAGTTGAGCTTCTTTTACACCCAAATTTTACGGTCCACCAAATTTTTTACGGTCCGTACTTTTAATTTACTGTCCGTAAAATCGAAATCACTGAAGGAAATTTTCTGGACTTCAATCCTCGAATTTTGTGCACGTAAGTACCAGACCTTGGGATTTGGGGTGGCCCACTTCTCCAGATACTTTGCCTCTGTTAGCCCAAAAACACCTTTTCACCAATAATATTAGGTTTTGAAGATCAAACCACACCTTTTTGGAATCTTCTTGCTCAAGAACCTTTGAAGATCCTCAAGAACACTTGAATATCCAAAATTTTATGGATCCTCAAATCAACGCCAAATTTCTTCAAATTTCAGACTCTAATACTAGGTGAACAAAGCCCAATAGTTATTAAGCTTCAATTCCCCTATCTTCTTCAATACCCACCTTCAAGTTCTTCAAATTTCAAGGTCTAACATTGGTGGAAATTAAAGCCCTAACTCAAAATGGTTCGAAACTTTGGATTTAGACTCTTTGACCACTAGGGAATTAAAGACTAATGTTAGAAACAACAAATTAACAAGAAACCTAAAGAAATTTTTTATTTCGAATTTTTTTTTTCAAAACCTCTAATTAAGAACACCAAACAAGCACCTAAAGCTATAAAGTATACCTCAAGTGTTACACCCCGTAAGAGTCCGTGCTACTTGACTTAAGACAAAATGAACGAGTTAAGAAAGTTCAAGGAAATTTAATCGAGTTAGTAAGAATATCGTTATATATATATATATATATATATATATATATATATATATATATATATATATATATATATATATATATATATATATATATATATGGTTACCTTAAGTATCCCGAGGTGACATGGCAACCTAAAGGATTTGAAATCGTGTTATGAGTACGTATACAAGGTAATGTGAGTGCCCTTTTAAAGTGTTTGAAATTATTAGTAATGATATAGAAGATGGACAAAAGATATGAATATACTTTTGCGATTGGAGTTTCGTCGAAGCTTTGTGAGTTCTCTAGTTATGTTTAAGATTATTGTGGTTCTCCGGACCCTTCGAAACGCATGTATGGATTGTTATGGATGTATATGAGTATGTATATGTATGTATAAGAGGTTACATGAGGGTTGGAAGAGGATTAGAAGTTAAACGAAATAAATCAGAACAACTTCAGTAAAATCTCGGACCCGATTTTAGCCCATATTGTTGGAGGCATATATCCTAGTATATGAGGCGTTTTAAGGTGTTTCAAAAGCCTAAAATTAATTTCATCGAGTCTAGTTTCCAACGCAACAAACCGCTCATCAAAATGATATCGAGATAAGGAGTTATGGACAATGCAAGTTGGGCTGGCAGGGCAGCAAGTTGAGACCTGACCCAAACATTTGTATTTCGGCCCATGAGTATATTTCGGCCCATGAGGCCCATTAACGTTAATATATATATGGAAAATTCATTTGAGGGCTGGTCATTTTCATCTAGGAGCTTCCAAAACATTAGAGAGAGAGGGAGAGAACTTCTAAGCTAAGAAAGCCATTTTGATCAAAATCCGAGCCCCGAATCCCGAAGCTCATGAAGAGAAAAGCGTTGTGAATCGCGTTGCCTTCAGTTTGAGCTAAAAATCAGCCAAAAAGAGGAGTGTTGATGTGGTTGCTGCAATACTTAAGGTAAGATTAAGGTCCCTTTTTCATTGTTAATAAGTTTAATTAGGGTTTTAACGGATTAGAACGGAAAAAATAGCGTTATAAACTCGTTTGTTGCTTTGTTGAGATTTGTGGATCGGGGGCTGTTTTAGTTGGAATAAATGGATGGAATCAGCTGAGTTATGATGTATAATAATGGTTGGTACTGTTGTTGATGTTGTTGATGATATTTTGGGGCTGTTTTGTATGATTTTCGTGGCTGTTTTGTGATGATATTTTGGGGCTGTTTGGTATGATTTTTGTGGCTATTTTGTGATGATATTTTGGGGCTGTTTGGTATGATTTTCATGGCTGTGTGTGTTGTTGATATTGTAGTGATTATTTTGGGTTGTTGGTGAGTTGGGACGGAGCAAGAAAAATAAGGAAAATGTTGCCGAATTTTCGTTAGATTGTTTGTTAGCTTACAATGAGTAGTAAAGAATGACTTTCATCTAATTGTGGTTTAATTATTGCCTTGTTATAGATTACAAACTTGGACAGTAGATTTTAGACGAATAGACGCGCTTCAAGGTATGTAAAGCTATCCCTTCCTTCTTTTTGGCATGAATTACATAAACGAGCGAACGATGAACATACATAATTCCAAAGAATTCTAGTTCTCAGTGGTACTTGACATGCTAGTTGTCTTTGATTCTCCAGTGTTGGTTCATTCTAATTATTCTATTGAGTCTCAGATGATGATTTAATTTGTATCTGGTTGCTCATGATATTCTACTCGTGCATGCTGTTAATATATCATTCACCGAGTCCGGGCGGAAGTATGTATTCGTGCACGATTTCATTGCATTGTTCCCGAGTCCCTCGCTAGAGGGGGGTGGGTACGGTATATATATATATATATATATATATATATATATATATATATATATATATATATATATATGATTACCGAGACCCTCACTAGAGGGCCGGGTACGGTATATATGTATATGATTTCATTCACCGAGTCCCCGTAATGGGCGGTACGGTATATTATATAGATATGCATAACTCTCATCACATAAGGCACGAGGTGCATTGGTATCTTTGATTATTATACTTGCCTCCGTCATCTTTTATTCGGTCATGATCTTCTTTATTGTATTTCATGCTTTATATACTCGGACATTTCTCGTGAATTCGCTCTTCGGGGTCGCATTTCATGCCGCGGTACGACACTCGGTTTGATCCTCCACCTAGGACTTCTGCTTAAATTTGTTTAGAGAGCTCCATTGTTTCGGAGCCTAAGTCATTTTGGTACAGATCCTTTGATATAGACTTATGCATATCCAGGGGTACGGCGGGGCCCTGTCCCGTCATATTTCACTATTATACTCTTAGAGGTCTGTAGACATGTGTGGGTTGTATATAGGTTTTGGGTCAACTATATCGATATGGTTCATTTTGGATATTCCCGTATATAGTGGCAGCCTTATCGGCTTGCATATTTTGTTATGTTTTGGTTAGCTGTGACTCCTCAGGAGATAGGTTCATTATGATATATGACGTTATGAGTCTATAGCTTGCTTTTACAAATTTCCATATTGTCCGTAGTTCAGTTTGATTATATCTAACACGTTCGTATACGAGTGTCCAGCTCGGGCACTAGCCACAGCTCATCGAGTTGGGTCGTGACATCAAGATAATTAGATTCCCAAGCAATTCACCCTTCTAAAAAATGTTCAACCAAAGGCTTCAACAAGCACTCATAAGCTCTCAAAAGAGTATTTTCTAAATTCAACATAAACTAATGACTAAAGAGGTACTCCCAGCTATTTATAGTGTTAGAACACTTAATACAAATATGCCCAAAAGTGACATATCAGATTTGCAAAAATAGCCACTGAGTGGATTTACGGTCTGATTTTACGGTTCGTAAAAGGTTTTACAGCCCGTACTTCTCTACCGTAAATCGGTAACAGAGAGGGTCGCCTCGGTGTCTTGTTTTACAGTCTGATTTTACGGTTTGTAAAAGGTTTTACGGCCCATACTTCTCTACCATAAATCATTAACAGAGAGGGTTGCCTCGGCATCTTGATATACTGCCTAATTTTACGGACCGTACATAGTTTTACGGTCCGTACTTCTGGTCAGCGCCTCCGTTCTTTTGATCGACACTTGGATCCTCTTTCACGGTGATCTCCATGATGTGACATCCCTTGGTAGGTGCTGAAGTGAGTTCGAGAACCTCCATCTTCATGAATAATCCTTGTACTATTAGGAGATCTCGGGCTTGGCTTTGAGTGAATGGCCTTAAGGAGACTTGGGTTGCATCGGGATTAGTAAGCCTTCTACATGGACAAGAAGCAGACTCAACAAGGCAAGAATCCAAATACAACACAAACCCTAACATCTCATGGGCCTACTCAAAAATGGTTTTGTGTTTGCCGACCTGCTGTGCACTCAATGTTATAAATATACAAGTCTTTCCAAGAAGAATGTTTGCACACTCACAAAGAGAGATTTCAGAATATTGAGCGATCAAGATATATATATCAAGAATATTCAAAATCTAAGCGTGTGTCCTTAGTACGAGAAGACGATTGAAGAAGCTGTAGAATAGAGTTTATATTTGTAGTTCTTGAGTCTAGAAAACTTGTATTAGGTTGGGCTATCGATTTCTACTTTATCCGCTTTCATAGAAGCATATAGTTAATACAAAACGTTGTAGAGTAAACTTCAAGTTGGGATAACTTGGAGTGGGGTTAATAGTCTGGGGAGATTATTAAGATAGAAATTAGAAGTTAGTTCCTAGGTTACAGGGATTGTGACTTAAATTTGCATAGGCTCACTGTTGTAGTGGATTTTGGAGAAAATCCTACAGAGGTATAGGTCGTGATTTTATCACCTTTGTGATCCTGGTGGCTTCCACATAAATATTGTTGTGTTATTTACATACCTGCAATTTATATTCTGCAAAACGCTAGCTTAGAACAAGTAAAGTAACGTGTTGCATTCTTAGGCGAAAATGGGATATCAAATAGTATAGGAAGTAGGTCGTGCAACCTAACACATACCTTTAGATGGGAAGGAAGTACATTAATAAGTTACTAGACATAGTGCGTAATGTAAGGTGAAACAGATTAACGGAATCGGGGTTTCCTCAATTGAGTCAGGGAGCGTCCTTTAGGATGAGTCATGTTAATACACATATGCACGAGTATTAATAAGATTATAACAGTCCATGGGATTAGAATGTAAGTAAAGACGAACTAAGATGACATAGTTGAGCATGATCCTCCCCAAGGATGAAATGATTCAGAAAGTTAGAACATAAGTTGGAAGAGTATCAAATGAGAACAATAGAAGGGCAAGAATATAGGTCTAAGACGTATTCATTTCCTCAAGTATGAAGTACTATACATCCCTCTCTTTACATGAGTTACGTCAGATGGGTTGAGTCTGACTTCTACAAAAGTACAGTGATCCAAACATGAGAGAACAAGTTATAAAAGTATAAGACGAGAATCATAAGAAAGTAAGAGTGTAGATCTGTATCGTGTTCCTCGACATGAAGTCGATTCATGTGGGCTTTCCTCTCTTTGAGTTCCACAGAAATAAAAATAAGGAATACAGTCTTCCACTAGTATACAATTGGCTTCTTTAGGTGATCTCATGTCTATGGTATCTGTCACGACCCAATTGGGGCCGCGACAGGTACCCGATACTTGTACCGAGCACCTCTTATCTCATGTCGTATTCTTATCCCTAAGTGGGCCGTATGAACATCACCGTTTTTTTTTTTCTTCTTTGTCACTTAACATTAATAGCATAATATAAACATGGGCTAGCAAACGTTGCTATCACATTATACAGCGACAAGGACCACCAAGGTACAAAACATCTAACTGTACATATCTGTCTACGAGCCTCTAAACATAGTACACATATACATAGGAAGGGCCGAGTACTGCCGTGCCCGAATATATACATATATACAAAATAGTACCAAAGAACTGAGGCTCCGAAACAACTGGAGCGCTGCTACAATACTGCTGATGGAGCTTCTAGGGGTCGAGTCTGTCCGCCTGCTGACCTGCGCGGCATGGAACGCAGCGTCCACAAGAAGGGACGTCAGTACGAATAATGTACCGAGTATGTAAGGCATGGAAACTAATAATCCAAGCAAAGATACAAAGTATGAATAATCATGTCATGGGTCCATAGGACATATAGCGGGATGGGAGAAAGTAACCTGCACATGAGGATACCCTTTTCAGGTTGGATACTATGCATGCTTGTATTTCCCTCTCAGGAAAGAAAAACATTTCTCTTTTTTGTAGACATAGCAAAACGAAACCTATATCATGTCGTGGCCTATTATAACATATCATGTCGTATCTTATCATGTCATATTATATCATATCATAGCATGTCGCATTATATCCTGTCATGTCGTGTCATATCGTGTCTTATCATATCATGTCGTATCATATCCTATCATATCGTATCATATCATGTCATATCGTATCATATCGTACTATATCATATTATGTCATATCATATCATATCATATCATGTCGTGTCATATCATATCATATCATATCATGTCGTGTCATATCATATCATATCATATCATATCATATCATGTCATATCATGTCATATCATATCGTATCATGTCATGTCATAGCACCGAACAACGTCGGCCGCCCACATAAACGCCAGTACATCGGCTCGCCCATATATCCCGCGTCCGGGCATCCCGCATCCGGGATGATAAGCCAGCTGACCAGGTGGCAATGAAACATGTTTCCCTTCCCATTCCCCATATATCCCTTCCCCCACCCCATGTACATATACATATCTCCTATACACATGTCTCATTTTAAAGGAACGATAATTATAAGGACTATTAATGGAAAATGATATTAAGAGAAAACATGAAACGAAATCGTGGGCATCATAAACGTTAGTTCACATGTCTAAAATCTTTAGAAGATAATATCATAACCAAGGAATAAAATTAAAGATCAAGAACTAGTCTAACACTTTCATGTTCACCTTTGGACCCTTAACCTAAAGGGCAAACAAATCGTTCTTATCATACTTGTCATAGACCTATTCTCTTTCTTACGTCATCATTATTATTAGGCTTAAGTGACTAAAACGCCCCCAAACTTGGCACGAATTGCAACTTTAGTCTCCAAACTATTGCTGCACTTCAAGACACCCCTAAACTTGACAAAATGGGTTTTAATTCATCCCCGAGGCATGGCATCTGTAGTCACAATTGCCAAAGTTTTTTTTTTTTTTTTTTAAAAAAAGAAAAATCAATTTTGGAAAATTCATAAAAAAAGTATCAGAGAAAAACTAATTTTTTTTTAAAATGTGGAAAACTAAAAAATAAATACTTTTTTATTAAAAAATGTTTCTTAAATCTTGAAAAGGCAGACATAAAAAAAAAAAAAAAAAAAAAAAAAAAAAAAACGGGATTTTTTTTTTTTTTTAAATTTAAAAACTTGGACTTTTTAACAATCTTAAGACTAAATAAACCTTGAATTTTTGGTTAAAAACGGACTTTTTTAAAATGTGGGATCATTTTTAAGAATAAAGTGAATTTTTTAGATTTAAAAACTAATCTAATTTTTCGGGATGATTTTTTAAAAAAATAAATGGGTTTTCTACATTTTAAAAAAAAAATCAGTTTTTCCAGTTCTTTTTTAAAGAAGTGTCTTAAAAGAATCATGAAAATCTGGATTTTTTAGGACACTTTCAAAAAAATATCAAGTTTTCATTTTTTATAAAAAAAAAATCCATTTTTTACAGATATTTTAATTAAAACTAGTTTTAGTTTTTTTTTTAAATCAAATATTCCATTAAAATAAATATTTCATTGTTCCGAATAAAAAAAATCGTTTTACATTTTTTTCAAAACAATTTATCTATGTGGAGGACACATATGATGAAAATGCCATGTGGCATTAATATTTTACACATGGAGGCCACATAAGCCTTATTTTACTGACTACACTCGGCTCACCATGGGTCATTCTATCAATAGTTTGGGGACTAAAATTGCAAAACGTGTCAAGTTCAGGGGCGTTTTAGTTACTTAAGCCTTATTATTATTATCGTTGAAATGTTTTCATTAGAATAGTTACAACACTTATCGTCCGGTAACGAGTCAAATGAGCCACCCGTCAAATGAGGTGGCGTACACACTTTACATATGTTACATCCCAAGATGTCACTTATGAAGGTTTTAAGGTAGTCGGGTCATATTTGTGCGAGTTCTAGATGTTTAGGTAACGTTCCAACATTTTATGCAAAATATTAGTTCACTTCTATTGAATGGAAAAGGATTAACTTCAATCTCGGATTTCTAGGAAAGGAAGTGTCCCCGAGGCCCGTGTCCAAACCTATTACGTCTAAGACATGCCAAGAAGGAAAGGTGAAGCCTTACATACCTTTTTCCGCTCCTTATGCTACTCCAAATTCAAGTTGCAAATCCGCCAAAATCTACAATTTGGTCATGTTTACCAAACATTGATTAGAGCATTTAAAGATTGAATCTTAAGGTACTACTTGTCTACCGAAATTCGGCGAAACTTCCCCCCGTAAATACACCATCCCCGAAATTCAACTTAGCCAATTTCAATCAATAACAATCCGGAATTCAACCCGGCCAAGCTACTCATATAATGACAATAACCATGCTAATAATTTCCATATTCAATCCAAAATACATTCTAACACTTCAATCAACATACTACTTCCTTCAAGTCTTTCCAACTTCCAATAAAACAATAATAACTTTATAATATATATTCCGACAACACCATACCAATATCATTGTCTACCATACATGTAAGAACATAATATTCAATTTACATAGCTTCAACCACAAGTCTCCAACTTCTACCATTTCACAAAAATTACTAAGTTCTTATTAGCAATAGCGACTCACATAACAACAACAACCAATATACTAAATAAAATTAACTCGTTTTCCTCCACACTTCAACAATTCCACACGGCCATGCATACATCATGCAACTCACGGCCAACATCATATGCATATGGCTACAACTTCTCAAAAATTATTCAACTTCCATTATCAACATGGCTTCCACAACAATAACAACCAAACACTAAATAAAATAATTAGCACATGATTTCTATACACACATATACATGCACGGCCACCACCTATAATCTTGTTCTTCATGAATCTCACTCACTTTTGCATACTACAACATGCATAAACATCCATAACATATAAAAGAAAGTGAATTCTTACCCTTTCTCTCTTATCTTCCTTCTTGGCTAGAACTTGCAACCCAAAAATATGTGGTTTCTTGCTCCAATGACTACTCCACCTTGCTAAGGACCCTTTAATAGGTAGGAAATGATTTTCGGAAAATTTTTGTAAATTTTCTTGGAATTTTGCACTTGGCCGAATAGGCCTTGGTTTTTTGCTCCTTCTCCTCTTTTCTTTTGTTCTTGAATTTTCTAGTGAATTATGGAATAAAGATGACTTAGTCATCTTTTAAAATTATCACTTACACCCCACATGGGCTTGGGCCATGCCCATGGCCGGTTGGGCCCCTTTTTTTTCTCTTAAAATTTCAAGCCCAATTGTATTTTTCATGACAAGTAGTAATTCATAAAACTGTTTTCCAAATTCCAAATTTACCCTTCGCCCTCCTTTATATTTCTATGAGGCGTAGTGCGAATTTCCCTTTATGCCCTTGACCTTTCTTGATAATTCCGCTTCTAAATTCTTCATACAAGCCATTCACATGCTTAACAAATTGAAAATATGGCCTTACTTATTGTGCTCCCGCGATTGTCTTGAATTATCTGATTACACAAAAATGCGGGATATAACATCCTCCCCCCCTTTAGAACATTCGTCCTCGAATGTTCAACTGGCCTCATGGGGGGGGGGGGGTCGTAATACTTCGGGAGGATCCCGTTTATAGTTGTCTTTTCCTTCATAGATATCTCACATGTCACTTGACATATCCATTTTAAGTCTAGCACGTTCTCCCTTTCTGCTAGTCTAATTTGCCCCAGCCTACACGACTTCTATAGGGCTTCCAACCACTTCACACACTCTAATTTACTTTAGGCTACTTACCTTTGCATTCGTCTCTGGTTCCCACGCTTATGAAACTTTCAGCATATTTCCCAGGGGGTCACCCATCCTAGGATTGCTCTCCCTTTAGCACGCTTAACTTCAAAACTTTCATACATTTCAGTGGTTTGTGACTAGTATTTGTGCCTCCACTTTCTCGGACTACCTCTATCCCGTAACCTGGGGCGAGTCGGGGTCTTGGCAATTTCCGAAGCATTTTCGTAACGCATCCTTTCTTTTAATTACTATTCTGGCCCCCCGCGATTACTAATATTAATCTTTTATCTATGTGTACGGCTACTTTTCGTTCGAAATTCCCAAACTCTTAATACGTTTAGCAATACAAAAAAACGGTGTACGATAAAATAGAATCTAGATCAACTAGCACATACGTATCATAGAAAATTGCCGAAAGTGTACCTGTGGCGGCGTCTGCGGAAGGCTCAGGGTCCTGCCGTCCCGCTAATGCATATATACGGTGCGGAGGACCGGCCGAATGAGGTGCCCCTCCTGTATATAATCGCCCCGACCTGCTGGAGCACGGGAGGCCTGTCCCGAGGCGCACGAACGGTGATGAACCCACCGCCGACCCGGCGGCCGAGCTCTACTCCCTCATTCCTTAGCGGACAATCTCGCATCAAATGGTCGTCCGTCCGCCGCATAACATGCACCCGTATCTCTCGGTAACACGGTCCATGGCCCGCCACACCGAGCACACCGTAGTGGGGGTTGCCCCGTCTGCCGGGAATCGCCTCTATCGGGACCCCGAAGCTCTAGTACCCCGATCCGGTCCCGAGTAGGCGCAGCGATCAAATCCCCTATCCGCAAATCGAGGTGGTGCGGCCGGCCATTGATTGGATACCCGCATTGCTCCCCGTGCTCGCCCCTTCCGTATTCGCTTCTACCCCGAAGATCCGCCTTTTCTCTGAACCCCTCTCTGGATAACGCTCCCCTCTCCGTAGCTGATATTGTTCCTCCAAGTTTTGGGCATGGGCCTGGATACGAGCAATAGTCATCCCATCCTGGAGTGAAGCCGTCAAGCACTCCTTAATTATATGTGGCCCCAACCCACTCACAAACCGATATACGTGATCTCCCATATCGCCTATCATGGCGCGGGCATACCCGGCTAATGAGTTAAAGCGAAGACTATATTCTGGCGACACTCATATTTCCTCGCTTAAGGTTCAAAAACATATCGGCTCGAGCTCGTCGAACCTCCGTGCATAAGAAATGTCGCGTAAATGCCTCCGTAAACTCCCCGCGACGGGGGAGGGGCATTTGCTCCCCAGAGGATATCCAATTATTATACCACAAATCCGCGTGCATACGATGCCGCTCCACCGACTCGTATCCGAAGCATGTATTATTCTCGTGTCCTTAACATCTCATCTACGAAATTCTGCGGGTCTTCTTCTCGGTTTCGATCCATAAAACTCCGGGGTCTCGAGTAATAAAGTCGCGGGGCCCTTGCACTCACCGCCCGTCTCCCGGTCTACATCTTGCCGCCGAGCTTGCGCGGCCACTAGTGGGTCAATAACCGGATGGCCTCCGCCATCCGATGGCCCGAGCGACCGCGTGGGCCGGCGGCGCTTGGGCCGGAGCCTCTCGCTTCCGCCGACACGGGGGAGCATGAAAAGTCCGGGGAGGAGTCTCGTTATAGACTCGCCTTCTTCTACTTCCGCTAGGTGGCTCCCGTTCAACCGTTTCCCGGCCCTCTTGCCCTTTATATGGCCGCCGTATCCTTCCTCTTCATCGCATTGCGTGTGTGTGGCATGTTCGTTTTCCGATAACATAGAATTAGGAGAATAACATGGAAACCCGATAACATAGCTCTATCGCACGATCCGGTACAAAAAAGGTCATGTTTCCTAAATGCCCTGTGACCTCCGTTTATAAGTGTGGCGCGCTACACACCCATAAACAGGACTCTACTGGACACGGCTCGTAGACAAACCCCTAGGACCGCCTGCTCTGATACCACTTCTGTCACGACCCAATTGGGGCCGCGATGATAAAGAATCGATTTGGGAAAAACACCAAATCAATCACAAAAACGCGGAATTAAAGATAACAAGAAATTGGGGATGAGAATTGAAGAAAGGGGATGAGAAATAGAGGATAAAAGCAAGACCCAATGAATAATGAACCTATGAGCAAACCTAAGTATATGAAACCTAGACCCTCTCAATTTGATTCAATTCAAAGAACCTATGCTATTTGAAATCAAGGCAAGGGAAATTCAATTGAAATCCACAAATGAACAACCCTTCATGAAATCAATGGAAAAATGGTTCAAGACCAACAATGGAATCCACCATTAACTAAGTTAACCCTAAACAAACTAACACTCTTTAGAGTATTCAATACATAATTCATCCAATCTAAGTAATGAAATAAAAGACAAGCTATCTATACAAGCTAAGTAAAGAAGACTAATAGGCAATTACAATGCTACCCTTAATGAAGTAAGGGCCTTGTTTGGCTAGTCTTCTTAGTGTAGTCTTCAATTCAAGAATTGGCCTTCAATGGCCAAACACGCCCCTCCTTGCATAGATGGCCCTCTAATCAACCTTGCATGCATGGCCTTCTTGCAAGCATAACCTTCTTTGCACAAATAGCCTACTCCCAACCTTGTCCAAGTTCGCACATGTAGCCAATTTGCAGAAATGTCCCTATTTGCACGTTTGGCCACTTTTCGCATTTGGTCCCTCTTCTAGTAGCTTCTTCTTCAAGCCTCGCCCAAGCCACCTCCCATACATCATAGGCCTCATTGTGGGGCTTGTATGGGCCTCCAAAGTCCTTCAACGCCATCCTTATCATCCATGCCGCTTGTAGAGCTCAAGTTCCATATCTTGGCCTTGGATGTAAGTCTGAAACGAGGTGTGCCAGTAGGATCGTATCATCCTCCCCTTCTTCAAAAGGATTCGTCCTCGAATCCGAACCTAGCAAAACCCAAGGGAAGACATACTAAAACATACTCCTCAAGGATCAGAGGGTTAGCACACAAAGTAATAACCACACATACATGCCAAGGATGGACAAATTTGTGGTACAACCACACATCAATAGCAATCATGACTATCAAGTGCACACATGAGGTATCAAGAAGTTGATTCCTCCGAGGTTCATGACATGAGAATAGAGTAATAAAACCAATGGATACAAAATACGAATCATGTAATACTACATTGGTTCTATTTGACAAGACGTACCATGGGAACTCATTTTCCAAATAAGGTGTTCCTAAATCCAACAAGGTAACACCCGGGTCAAATGGGAAGTATAGCCACCTATTAGGTCAATAAAACAACCAACTACCCCACAAGTACCTTCCTCAACATAAGATGCACCCCCAACACAAATAAGAGCATCATCATATGCAAATAAGTAATAAAGAAAGGTATCACTTAAGATAACTTCTTCATCCATGTCATTCTCCAATGTAGCTTCACTATTATGTTCAAGAATAAGATCATTCAATAGGCTATTATGAAGTTGAACATGAAAGGAAGAATTTGCAATTTCTAGACAAGAATCACCTTCCTTTGTAACACTTTCCTTCCCCACAAATGGATCACAATCCTTCAAAGGAGGATCTCCATCATGGGAAAGAGTGTCATCACTCCATAGTGGGTTACATATCACATTATAGCCTCCAAAAGAGACCAAATGCTCAACATTACCAAACATCCCACTAGGTTCATCATTCCCAATAGTCATGTCAATATCAAATAACGCATTATCTATAAAGAGAGAAGGATCAATTATCATTGAAATATCAAAGCATGCAATTCCACTCTCATAAAGACAACGGTCACTTTCCACAATACTTTCATGCACACGACTAGGCAAATGATCAATTGTACCAATATCATCACTAAAATGAGGGTCATTAAGCACATCACAAGGTTCCTCAAATAGTGGATTTTCATAGCAAACAAATTGATCAACACAAGCAACCACACTACTAGTCGGACGCAAATTGATCTTGCTAGAAGAATCAATTCGGTCATCGCTAGGATCAACTAGTGGGTGTCCTAACATCTCATATGACAATGTACTAACATGCAAACTAAGAGGATCAACACTAGGTGGACACAACTTGGACTCAAGAGAAGAGTCAAGATAGTCATCAATAGGATCAACTAGTGTTGGACCATCCATTTCAACTACATTGTCAATTGTCATTATAGCACTAGGCACATCACAAGGTAAAGACTCATTAAGCTCACATAAGGCTAAGCTATCACTCACACTCAAGTCAACATGCTCATTCACAAGAATCGAGTGTCAAAATTAGCTATTTTACCTTGAAGTGCACACAAAGTATCTTCTTTACCATGGTTCTCAACTTGGGAGCCCATTTGCTCTTTCGGGAAGCTCTCCACTACCTCTTGAACTTTTAAATTTTGAGGCTCAACATTCGGTTTGCTTCAAGAATACACTATCAACAAGACCACTAGAAAAGAAAGAAAAGTTACAAGGGTTAGATAGAGTTTGTGACAACTCTCTTACATCACTCCTCACATCCTCTCCTTTTTCCTCTCTAGAGTCGTCACTTTTTGCTCCCTTACTCCTCTCAATCTTTTCTCTCTCAATTTCATTGGAGTTGGGACAAGTGTCAAGTATTTCTTTAGAAGGGTTGGGAAAGCCCTCCACCTCGTTCTCTTCCTCTTCTTTATCTCCCTCCCATTGTTTGAGTAAGCGTCCCAACATTATGCGGTGCATTTCTTCAATTTCTCCTTGCACTTTAGCGAAGGATTGGACCCTCCACCTATGGCAAGTACGGTTGGAAAGAGAGGCATTCCATCATTGTCCACTACAAACTCATGCACCTTCGCCCAAATGAAACCCTATGCTTTTGGAACCAAGGATTACCCAAACACATGTGACAATGGTCTAGTGGGAGTATATCACACCAAACCTCTTCTTCTTGGTAGTCGCCACGGGTAAAGAATACCTTCGCGCTCCTATCAACCAAGAACCCTCGTGAATCATAGTAAGGGTCTTGTTTCATCATACATTCTATACCCAATTGCGCAACCGCTCGAGGTGCAAGGTAGTTTCCATAACTCCAATCATCCAACACAAGAACATACCCCACTACCAAGTAAAGTGATTTTTGTCTCAAGTATTCGCCTCTCGTGTCATTTCTCACTTGAGATCTTGCACTCTACTTCCTTCACTATCAACATTCCCTCCTAGCATCCACACCATAACCATGAGAACATGGCACATTTGTTCTAGGATAAGAAGCATGGTTCATTGTATTTCTTGAAGTAGGAAATGTATACTCTCTTCTCCTCCCTGGACTACTCCTACTCGAACCAATCCACACTCTTATACCATTTTTCTTGGAATAGGAAGTATCACAAGGCGATGCACATGAATATCTATTAGAAGACCCCTCATAAGAATTATATGCAAGCCCATTATCTTCACAAGCATACTCACCACAAAGTGCATAGTCAATAGGCTCATCATCACCACATTCTTCCCATTCTTGCAAGTTCCCACCAATTGGTTCATATCGAAAGTGTGAGAAAGGAGTATACCTCAATTCACCCCCATGTCCATGGTGTGTAGGATGAGACTCTTCATGCTCGCATCCACCATAGGACTCTTCATCATACCCATCTACTCCTTCTTCTTCATAAGCCTCATGAGGTGTTGCTTCACGATTGTCCTCGGAGTAGTATTCTTCACCCTCGTACAAGTTATGATCATGTTGACCATATTCTTCATTCGGTCTATGAGCACCATCACCATCATATTCATTGTAAGAATAGTGATGCTCATATCCCATGTCATCTCCCTCATAGCCTCCGTCACCCTCATAGTCATATCCTTCATTGTTAGAGGCATAACCTTCAAAATCATCTTCACAAGACTCGGAAGCTATGGATGACATCCTTATCTCTCCTTCTCCTTATGTCTCCTCTTCGTGTGCCTACAAAACGAGCAAACAAGATTAGTAGCAAAAGCTCCTCACGTCACTCGTATTTTGCACTCAAACTTACCTCTCAACCTAAGCTTCTTCCAAGGTTGGTCAAGAACCCTTTTAATCAAAATCAATTCACAAGATTGCTAACCTTTGTGGAGGAATAGATTCTTGTTAATCGAAAGACGGACGACTCGATAAAACAAAAGGACTTGAGCCAAGAAGATTCAACGATATTAAAATGAGAAAAGCTTGAAAAGAATTGGCACGAAATAATCGGACTCAAGAACTAGTTAACAACCAAGTAAGGATCAATTACTAGTTGTTAATTAGCTAGGAGAATCAAAGAAATGAGAAGAAGAAGTGAGCAAACCTTAGCCAAACACTTAGACAAATTTTTGGAAGTTTTGACCAACACTTAGAAATTCGGAACAGCTTGCAGCATATTTTTATAACGCCTATAACTTTTTCTACAGACCTCTGGTTGATGAACGGCTTGTTGATTCGGAAAGTAGACTCTCCGAACTTGAATTTTGATATATTATGGGTCCCGTAACTCCTTATACACACAAAGATATGCCCTCTCAAAGTTGGACCAAAATCTGCCAACACTTAGAAATTTTTTTTCTAAGTGTCAAAACTCCCACTCTCTGAATTTGGACCCCACGCGCGCGTCAGATGATGACGTCATCGATGACGTGGCAGATGACGTGGGCATTTTTTTTTTTTTTTTTTTTTTTTTTTGAAAAATCAGAATATTGGATTAAATATTTCTAATTTTTTTTTTTATTTTATTTGGGACTTGACTTGGGCCCTCACAAACACCTTTTTCACCCTTTTGAGTTGACCATTTGGATCAAACACTCCTTTTGGTCTTCTTCCTCACTATGAAGATATGAAGATGCTTATGAACACCAAGAACACTCAAAACTCAATCTATGCCCAAATCAACTTATTTTTCTCTCAAAATTTCAAATTTAACTCCCCCTTAACTAGGAGAACAAACCCTAACAAAAATTAGCTCCAAATAAACTCCGAATCACTAAACCCACTTTGTTAGTTTCTAAACTTTGCAAGAACACCTATGAAGATATGAAGATGCTCAAGAACATAAAGAACACCCAATTTTCAAATTATCTTCAAATCAACTTGTTTTTGCACCAAAATCCTGATCTAAGCTTCCTCAACTAAGAGAACAAAGCCCAACACCAATTGAAGCCAATTTCTCCTTCATCACCAAGACCCACTTTCAAGTTTCAAACCTTCAAGCTTCAAAGAATGGTAGAATCTTCAAAACACCTTTAAATGCCACGAAATTTGAAACCTAGGGGTTTTTAATAGCAAGGAACTCAAATTTGACCTCAAATCCACTAAAAAACTACAACAAATTTTTCGATTTTTTTTTTTTTTTTTGGGAATTTCGAATTTTTTTTTATTTTTTTTATTTTAAAATTTGAGCCTAGTATTAGAAATTGTAAGAACAATCTCTTAGCCTATGCTCTGATACCAAATGATAACGAATCGATTTGGGAAAAACACCAAATCAATCACAAAAACGCGGAATTAAAGATAACAAGAAATTGGGGATGAGAATTGAAGAAAGGGGATAAGAAATAGAGGATAAAAGCAAGACCCAATGAATAATGAACCTATGAGCAAACCTAAGTATGTGAAACCTAGACCTCTCAATTTGATTCAATTCAAAGAACCTATGCTATTTGAAATCAAGGCAAGGGAAATTCAATTGAAATCCACAAATGAACAACCCTTCATGAAATCAATGGAAAAATGGTTCAAGACCAACAATGGAATCCACCATTAACTAAGTTAACCCTAAACAAACTAACACTCTTTAGAGTATTCAATACATAATTCATCCAATCTAAGTAATGAAATAAAAGACAAGCTATCTATATACAAGCTAAGTAAAGAAGACTAATAGGCAATTACAATGCTACCCTTAATGAAGTAAGGGCCTTGTTTGGCTAGTCTTCTTAGTGTAGTCTTCAATTCAAGAATTGGCCTTCAATGGCCAAACACGCCCTCCTTGCATAGATGGCCCTCTAATCAACCTTGCATGCATGGCCTTCTTGCAAGCATAACCTTCTTTGCACAAATAGCCTACTCCCAACCTTGTCCAAGTTTGCACATGTAGCCAATTTGCGAAATGTCCCTATTTGCACGTTTGGCCACTTTGCGCATTTGGTCCCTTTTCTAGTAGCTTCTTCTTCAAGCCTCGCCCAAGCCACCTCCCATACATCATAGGCCTCATTGTGGGGCTTGTATGGGCCTCCAAAGTCCTTCAACGCCATCCTTATCATCCATGCCGCTTGTAGAGCTTGAAGTTCCATATCTTGGCCTTGGATGTAAGTCTTGAAATGAGGTGTGCCAAGTAGGATCGTATCACGCGACGGGTACCCGATACTTGTACCGAGCACCTCTTATCTCGTGTCGTATTCTTATCCCTAAGTGGGCCGTATGAACATCACCGTTTTTTTTTTTTTTCTTCTTTGTCACTTAACATTAATAGCAT
The DNA here is from genome assembly GCF_029784015.1 of Lycium ferocissimum. Lineage (NCBI taxonomy): Eukaryota > Viridiplantae > Streptophyta > Magnoliopsida > Solanales > Solanaceae > Lycium > Lycium ferocissimum. The sequence continues at coordinate 28,396 of NC_081348.1, forward strand.
AATATAAACATGGGCTAGCAAACGTTACTATCACATTATACAACGACAGGGACTACCAAGGTACAAAACATCTAACTGTACATATCTGTCTACGAGCCTCTAAACATAGTACACATATACATAGGAAGGGCCGAGTACTGTGCCCGAATATATACATATATACAAAATAGTACCAAAGAACTGAGGCTCCGAAACCATCGGAGCGCTACTCAATATCTGCGATGGAGCTTCTAGGGGTCGAGCACATCCGCTCGCTCGACTGCGCGGCATGGAACGCGGCATCCACAAGAAGGGACGTCGTCACGAATAATGTACCGAGTATGTAAGGCATGGAAACTAATAAGATACAAAGTATGAATAATCATGTCATGGGTCCATAGGACATATAGCGGGATGGGAGAAAGTAACCTGCACATGAGGATACCCTTTTCAGGTTGGATACTATGCATGCTTGTATTTCCCTCTCAGGAAAGAAAAACATTTCTCTTTTTCGTAGACATAGCAAACAGAACCTATATCATGTCGTGGCCTATTATAACATATCATGTCGTATCTTATCATGTCATATTATATCATATCATAGCATGTCGCATCATATCCTGCCATGTCGTGTCATATCGTGTCTTATATCATGTCGTATCATATCCTATCATATCGTATCATATCATGTCATATCGTATCATATCGTACTATATCATATCATGTCATATCATATCATATCATATCATGTCGTGTCATATCATATCATATCATGTCGTGTCATATCATATCATATCATATCATATCATATCATATCATATCATATCATATCATATCATATCATATCATATCATATCATATCATATCATATCATATCATATCGTATCATGTCATGTCATAGCACCGAACAACGTCGGCTCGCCCACATAGCGCCGGAGTACATCGGCTCGCCCATATATCCCGTGTGTCCGGCATCCCGCATCCGGGATGATAAGCCCAGTGACAGTGGCAATGAAACATGTTTCCCTTCCCATTCCCCATATATCCCTTCCCCCACCCCATGTACATATACATATCTCCTATACACATGTCTCATTTTAAAGGAACGATAATTATAAGGCGGGACTATTAATGGAAAATGATATTAAGAGAAAACATGAAACGAAATCGTGGGCATCATAAACGTTAGTTCACATGTCTAAAATCTTTAGAAGATAATATCATAACCAAGGAATAAAATTAAAGATCAAGAACTAGTCTAACACTTTCATGTTCACACTGGACCCTTAACCTAAGGCTCTTAGTCATGGAATCGTTCTTATCATACTTGTCATAGACCTATTCTCTTTCTTACGTCATCATTATTATTATTATCGTTGAAATGTTTTCATTAGAATAGTTACAACACTTATCGTCCGGTAACGGAGCAATAAAGAAAATCCGGAACAAGGGCCACCTCGAGTCAAATGAGGTGGCGTACACACTTTACATATGTTACATCCCAAGATGTCACTTATGAAGGTTTTAAGGTAGTCGGGTCATATTTGTGCGAGTTCTAGATGTTTAGGTAACGTTCCAACATTTTATGCAAAATATTAGTTCACTTCTATTGAATGGAAAAGGATTAACTTCAATCTCGGATTTCTAGGAAAGGAAGTGTCCCCGAGGTTACGTCTAAGACATGCCAAGAAGGAAAGGTGAAGCCTTACATACCTTTTTCCGCTCCTTGTGCTACTCCAAATTCAAGTTGCAAATCCGCCAAAATCTACAATTTGGTCATGTTTACCAAACATTGATTAGAGCATTTAAAGATTGAATCTTAAGGTACTACTTGTCTCTGCCGAAATTCAGTGAAGACTTCTCTCAAATACACCATCCCCGAAATTCAACTTAGCCAATTTCAATCAATAACAATCCGGGAATTCATCCCGGCCAAGCTACTCATATAATGACAATAACCATGCTAATAATTTCCATATTCAATCCAAAATACATTCTGACACTTCAATCAACATACTACTTCCTTGAAGTCTTTCCAACTTCCAATAAAACAATAATAACTTTATAATATATATTCCGACAACACCATACCAATATCATTGTCTACCATACATGTAAGAACATAATATTCAATTTACATAGCTTCAACCACAAGTCTCCAACTTTTACCATTTCACAAAAATTACTAAGTTCTTATTAGCAATAGCGACTCACATAACAACAACAACCAATATACTAAATAAAATTAACTCGTTTTCCTCCACACTTCAACAATTCCACACGGCCATGCATACATCATGCAACTCACGGCCAACATCATATGCATATGGCTACAACTTCTCAAAAATTATTCAACTTCCATTATCAACATGGCTTCCACAACAATAACAACCAAACACTAAATAAAATAATTAGCACATGATTTCTATACACACATATACATGCACGGCCACCACCTATAATCTTGTTCTTCATGAATCTCACTCACTTTTGCATACTACAATATGCATAAACATCCATAACATATAAAAGAAAGTGAATTCTTACCCTTTCTCTCTTATCTTCCTTCTTGGCTAGAACTTGCAACCCACAAAAATATGTGGTTTCTTGCTCCAATGACTACTCCACCTTGCTAAGGACCCTTTAATAGGTAGGAAATGATTTTCGGAAAATTTTTTGTAAATTTTCTTGGAATTTTTGCACTTGGCCGAATAGGCCTTGGTTTTTTGCTCCTTCTCCTCTTTTCTTTTGTTCTTGAATTTTCTAGTGAATTATGGAATAAAGATGACTTAGTCATCTTTTAAAATTATCACTTACACCCCACATGGGCTTGGGCCATGCCCATGGCCGGTTGGGCCCCCTTTTTCTTCTCTTAAAATTTCAAGCCCAATTGTATTTTTCATGACAAGTAGTAATTCATAAAACTGTTTTCCAAATTCCAAATTTACCCTTCGCCCTCCTTTATATTTCTATGAGGCGTAGTGCGAATTTCCCTTTATGCCCTTGACCTTTCTTGATAATTCCGCTTCTAAATTCTTCATAAGCCATTCATATGCTTAACAAATTGAAAATATGGCCTTACTTATTGTGCTCCCGCGATTGTCTTGAATTATCTGATTACACAAAAATGCGGGATATAACAGTATCACCCTTCGTATGGTTACAGAGGACTTTATTGGTCCAGCAAGGAAGTCATGTTTCTTTTCCCAAGTGATCTATATGTTCTAAATGTATCGAGTGAACCAGAGCTACAAGTGTACGAATTCATAAGAATCATGTAAAGAGCTTCACTAAGCTAAAGAACAGAGATCCCCAGAGTGCTTACTATGTGACTCGCTCTCTTCTCTCTCCTAAAATTTTCATGTAAACCCGACTACAAACCCTAAACTAGCCGTATCATGGCCACTCTGGCCACTGGTCAGCCGTCGTCGGCAGCTGGCCAGCCTCTACCTCTAACCTCTTCATTCATATTTCCACCGCTAACTCAATCCAACCTATCCCCTTTATCTTCATCTCAACCAAACCCTACTATAAACCCACCTACAAACCCTACTTCTTCAAAAAGTTTTGCTAATACTTTAACGGGTAATGAGGAAGTTTGTACAACAACAAAGCACCAATGTGAGCCTATACCTAGGAAGAAACTAACGTATGTTGATGGTATTCTAATGGTGAAGTGGACTGAGGCTGAAATCAAACGAATGGAGATATTGGAAGACCTTCAACATGCAGTGACAGGAAATTTTTCTCATGGATGGCCTGATTTGGAAGAACTGCACAACATTATACCATCACAATGTGGAGTAAAAGGAGATTGTAAGGTTAGTTTATTTAGGCCAAGACATGTTTTGATCATCTCTCACTGATGGAAGATTTTATCAATCTTACGTCCAAAGGTGCATATTATTTGAAGGCTAAAGATGGTTTTACTTATTAGATGAGGCCCCTTATCTATGATTCTAAGTTCAAAGTGGATGAAGAAACATCTCAGGTAATGGCGTGGATCTCTTTTCCAAACTTGTTGCCCACTTTCTTTGTCAAAGAATCTTTGTTTACTATGTGGAAGGCCATTGCAGCTGGACATGGCAACCATAAACAAGACCCGACCTAGTTGTGCTAGATTCAAGGTCCAAGTAGATCTTCTTGCTGAGTTACCTAATTTTCTGATGTTGGAGATAGAGGATGAGGATACAAAGGATATCAGGAAGATGAAAGTTAAAATTCAATATGATTTCTTACCAAAATATTGTACTCAATGTAAGATTCAAGGATGAGTGTAGAATCCTTCATCCTGAATTGAAGAAACCAGCAGAAGTTGATGTAATAAGCACAGACAATGGGGTGAAGAATACGGGAAATCAAGAGGAACAAATTGTCCAGGAGAAAGGCAAGCATGAGGCACGCAGATGGTATCATGGTAGGATAATTCCTATAATGAAATTTGTTCCAAAAACTAACCCTTCTGATAAGGATGAAAGCAAGGTTGAAAGTGTTGATGTAAAGAATAATGTTGATTCAGAAGTACAAGTGGTGGTGCAGAATAAATTTGATGTTTTAAATACTGTGGAAGAATGTGAGCTATCAAGTACCAGTACATCCAAAGTTGAAGGGGAGAATTCAAATGCAAATGGCAAAAAGGATGGTCAGAGTAATCATTTGGAGACTAGGCTGAATAATGTAGACATGGAGCAAACAAAACTGGATGACATTATTCAAAGTTCCACACAAAGAATAGTGGAAGTAATGCCAGGTATTAATAATGATCAAGGATTAATGCAACAAACAACAACTCAAAAGGTGACAGATCAAGAGGAAGAACTTCATAGTTCATGGGCTGATAAGGTAGAGGAAAAGGTAATGAAAATAGGAGAAAGTCAGCAGGAAGATGGAGTGGAAGGTAATACTGATGGAGATCCTAGGAAAGAGGACAGTATGGAAGGAACATCTGAAGGAAATCCTGGTGGGTACCAATACAACAGATAAGGGAACGGGTTTGAGTGAATTAGAAGTTCCAAGGCTCTGGAGGTTCAAAAACAAGATGTTCGTTCAGAACATGATGAAAATGTGACTGTTGATGATAAAGGATCAGATGGAGTAAAAGAGGCTACAGAGGATTCCCCCTCAGTGATAATTTGTGATCCTTTGCAAAGAGAAGGAAAAGTGCAGTAAAATGTGCAAATGGAGACTTTAATAGAGGCAATTTCTGCAGTTTCCACAGGTGACAAGATGGAGGAGCAGATGGATTTGGAGCAAGATGTTGATCCACCAGATCCTCCTTTTTCAAAAAGGGCACTGGTGGTTTCCCATACTGAGATCCAACAGGTGACACTTTGTAGAAAGCCTTCCCCAATCAAAGAGTTACATGACATAATTTCTCATAATATTGATGTAATGGAAGTAGAGGATGATGTCAGAGATCTTCATAAAGAGGACAACGAGGAGAATATTAAGAAGAATAAGGAAAATATACTCAAGCAGGTAGATATATCTCCTAATAGCAAGTCTAACAATAAGGGCCAGAAGAAAGGAAAGAAGAATGATATTGACAAGCAAATTCCACTCAGGGTAGTACCAAAGAGGAATGCAGCTAAATCTAATGTTAAATGATGTTAAAATCATTCATTTGGAACATTAGATCAGTGAAGACACAAAAAGCCTTTCATAGGTTACAAATGTTAAATAGACATCACAAATTCTTTTTGATTGCTCTCATGGAACCATTTCAATATGTCAGGACAATAAACCATTATAGGAGGAGGTTGGGAATGTGCTTAGCTAATGCCAACTGTAATGGTAAAATCTGGTACTTTGTGGCTGATAACATAGAAGTGAAAGTTTTGATGGACTCCCCTCAACAGATTACTTTGAAGCTGTTTTTACAAAATTTGAATCAACACCTTATTACAACTTTAGTATATGCTAAATGTAATGCATCTGAAAGGCTGGAGTTGTGGATATTTCCACGATTTCTAACGCTTTTCAAAAACCATTTGCTTGCAACGCCTTGAGTGGACAGATAATTACGGCCACTAGATCCTTCATACTCTTACTAAAGTACACTTAAGACTCAACCAATCTTGAAAGTGGAGTGGACAACTAGCATACCTTGAATCTTGCTTTTTCCACAATTGACTGTAGAGGAAACCTTCGTTTTTGCTGCATTCTTAAGACTTCCAAGCAAGATGAGTCGACGTTAGAAGTATGAAAGAGCTTAAGTGATTATTAAAGAATTAGGCACAGAAAGGTATGTGAGCTACCTTTCCATGAACTTCCCTTCGCTACTTGATTACAAAGCACCACAATCTAAAACCGTCAAAAGAAATTGAACATGATTGTTGCAAGCCCAGTTCATTCATGAATTTCACAATCATAGAAGTCGTCACACGAGAATAGGTGGAGGACTTATTAAAGGCATATCTGGGGGAGAGAGAAAAAGAACTAGCATAGGGTATGAAAAATTTCTATTCAATGCAATTGATCCTAATGGGACAAAATCTGGAAAAAACTCGATTGGAATAAAAGAAATCAGTAAAAAAATACCTCGCTGGTCACATAAATTAATCACCAAATTGGTCCCTTATTCTTTATTTTATGTTAAAAGGTCTAGACTCGAAGAGGGAGTCGATTCACGTACTTCACCATTTCTTGGGTCGTTATCGCCTTTCTCCGATTTGAGTCTTCTTGCCTAAAAGTCGACGAAGGCAATGATAGACGGACAAAGATTTACGCGTCCTTGTGTGCTTGCTTTGTGCCGGCACGGTGAGTCGAAGCCGCTCGGCGTACTAGCCACTATAACGGAGTCGAACCAACCACACACTCTCTTAGTATAAAGCGGAGCGAGGATTTGCTTTGATGCGACTCCCCACCCAACCGCCCTCACACATTAATAAAGCTATTGAAGTTTCTTAAAAGCAAGTCAGATCCTCAAATCGAGAAATAAAACGTTTATCACACTTATTCCGAAGCGGGAAGTTAGCGATTCCTTCGATCTTTAAATGATATTAGCATTACTACGACTCAATAGGATATAAACCATGCTTACCTTGAATTATCCCTACGCCATTTAGCTCCATCCTAGATGGGTGCTACCGGGTTAGCGCTTGGGTGAAAGCGAAACATACTGTGTTTCTAGGCTTTGTATTCAAAAATACAATTTGGAGATCAAATATATCATGTTTCGATTAACCTCTTTATACGAGTATTTAAGACATTGTATTTATACATTCTAGCTTGTTTAAACCAAATCTTTTTTATTTGGTTTTTCGGTTCTTATCACTATTATGAGATTCATTCTTAGTCATTGAAGTGCGTTTTTACGAAGAACCGGCTTCTCAACTCCAGCGACGATACTAACGATTTCTCTAATGAAAATGGAACATTCAGTGGCGAAATTAGCTCGCGATAACGCTCATCTCCGATGACGATATGGTTGCTCCGTTATATGCATGCTAATAGGGCAAGTATGTTTTTCATTGTGGTTCACCTTCATATTTTTCGTGGTCTATATCATGCCCCGTCAAATCTCTCTGCTGTGTATCCCCGTTGATGTTGATACGATGGAGAGATCCCCGTTTTTATTTCAATGTGTTGTATCCTCTACGAGGTGGAGTACCCTCTATTCAATATATGATTTCTGCCCCGAGGGGAATCTATATGGAAACATTGAATTCGCCAAAACGGGATTTTCGAACTTTTCTTTGATGGGTTCGTTTCGTGACACATGTCATGCTGGATTTGAAGAAATAGAAATGAAAGTCTAATTCTGCTAGAGAAAGTTGAATATGAATTAAACCAAAGAGGAGTTTTTGAGTAAACTCTTCTTTATATAGTAATTCGACCTATTGCTTCGCATCCCCCCATCAGTTTACTAAAAAGATCAAAATCAAAAGGATCGAACTACCTACTTGAAGGCGGCAATCTAGCTTCTATTGAAACAAAACGAAGGAACTTCCGGAGTGAAGGTTCAGACTTAAGGCTAAGGCAGCGAGTGAGCCGAGGAGAGGTTGAGTGAAATCGAGCGGTAGCTTTTCGGAATAGGAAAGCGTGGAGATGGCGGACTCGCCGGTCGGGCAACACTCTTTCTGCGGCGTGGCAACTGGCTGGGATGCTTACGATCAATAGAACACGAAGAGGAGGGAAAAAAAAGCTTATGATGAGCATCTATTTGAGTCGATCATTTCCAAGATCTAATTCCAGTTTTTTCTTATGTAGTGGAAGCTCTTGATAGAATTTGAAAAAGCAAACGACAAGTCGAAGGCAATAAAATATGAAAAATTTATTTCTTTTTCATATTTCTAAGCTCTAAGCTAAGATTAAACAAAAGGATTTGCAAATAAAAGTGCTAATGCCTCTTCCCATTCTTACTTCTGTAGGTTTCCCGGTAATAGGGATATCTGCGAGAACTCTTACCCATATCTTACCATTTCTTCGGAATTGTCCGCTCATAGCACGATGGAAGTGTCCGATTGTAGCGCCTCAATGGGAGTCTTTTTTTCCTCCGCGATAGTGTAATACCAAGACCAGTAAGACTTCAAGCTTAGGTCTTTTTGTTTTTTTAAAAAGGGAACTAAACTTTTAGGTGCAGGGAAAGTAGCTCAAGACGCAATGAATGGCTAAGGAAAGTCACCAGCTTAGGTGGAAAGCTCACACGGTTTTCTACCATATGTAGTTCAATTTCATTGTTTTTACTTAACTTAAGAGTTAAGAGAAGAAAAAAGTCTTCTTTTTTTCATTGTCCAAGAATGTTTTTAAAAACAAAGATAGGTTGAGTCGCTTGCTTGTTTGGTGTGTTTGGAACCGGGTTGTTTAAAGCTAGCCTTTCTTGAAGAAAGAGAACCTGGGCCCAGGTCTTGGTGCCTTATAGTTTTATTGGTTTAAACGTACCGCTCATAACGGTGATATTGTAGGTTCAAGCCCTACTAATTGGGTGAAATTTTTTAATTAGATCGTGCTACTTTGAAATCCGATGGTGTTTTTCGTAGCAGTCCAAGAGGTTGGTTTACTTTTGGGAGTGATCCCTCTCTTATTTTCCCTTTTTTGTTGATAAGAAAGGAGACAATAAGCCCGTCAACATTGAAGCTTCCGCTTTTCCGACCGATCAAGAAATGCAAAGAGAAGGGGAATGGTTAGTGATGACGGCATAGGACACCCAATCAAATAATCCAAACGAGAAAATCATATCTTCAAAGCTTCATTCTAAAGGAAAGCGAAGAACCAACCTTTAGTCAATAGGAGCCCTACTTCCCTCTTTCCGACCTCATCACTTCAATTCAAGGGTTGATACTTATTATGTGGTTGCACATTTCCATTATGTACTTTCTATGGGAGCCGTTTTTGCTTTATTTGCAGGATTTCACTATTGGGTAGGTAAAATCTTTGGTCGGACATACCCTGAAACTACTTTATCTGAACCCTCTACCGACAGATGCGCGAATTGCATTGGTCATTGTGCGGAATGCTCTCTAAGCCAGTCAGTCAATGGAGGGGATTTTAACCTAAAGACAACATAGGAGGGAGGGGGTCAAAAGAAAGTCAGGATATGGCAAAAGCATCTTTTTGGATCGAATGGGCTTTTGTGAGAAATGGCGGAATTTTTACTTCCATAACTTAGGAAGATTCGATGGGCTTTTCTTGCTAAAGCACCTGACGTCTAATTGGAAGGGTGAGGTAAGAACTATAATGCGCTATTTCGATTTTGCTAGTCCTTGGGAACAGTGTAGCGACAGATAATTCAGAATCAGAATAGGTCCAGTCCAGGGGACAAATCAATAGGAAATGCTATTTGCTTCGTAAGAATAAGAAATTTTAGCGGCTCATATTTCAAATAAAGATCGCCGCGTGGAAAACTCATTTTTTTGGGGGGTTGTCCCCACTGGTTTGCAGTGGGGACAACCCCTTCCACGCCCCACGCTGGATTTACAGGTTGTACTTTTCCCGTTAGTCCATAAGGATCGGACACCCATATTCCGGAACCATACAAGTGATAGCATCCATGGTAGCTCAGAATTATTGAAGGACGTGGATGAAGATTTGGAAGTTCCAAGAAGACCACTGACAAGATCTCAAACGAGGAAATTGCAAGACAAGCTTAATGGGTTGCAATCAACAATTCAAAAGTGTCTTGTGATGGAAGAAGAGCTCCAGCCCAATTCAGATTTTTTCCTCAAGTCTTACACGTATTTGGAGGCCCAAATTAAAGTCCAAAGTGAGATGGAATGAGGCCCAAATCAGCCCCAAAAGAAGAAGTTTCCAGCAGCCCATAATTGGCCCAAATATTAGTTTCTAGAATAAATATTTAATTGTTGTTTTAATCAATGTTGACTTGCATTGGTCCAAGTGTGGGTAGTCTTCTAGGTTGTTTTAATCTATGTTGATGTCTTGGTCCAAGTGTGGGAAGTCTTCTATGCTTCTAGGGAAGATAATTCCCATTTATTCTATTTTGACTAGCTCCTTCTTTACAACTATATAAAGGGGTGATTGTCATTCATTGTAAATCGATTTTGAAGAATATATTATATTGAGAGTTCTTTTGAACCTTTGTGGAATTACTTTGGATTTATCTTTCGACCTAGCTAGTTCATAGTTCAAGGTAGTAAGATAACTTCTTTTTGATATCTTTGGTTTCTTCTTGGTATTCTTAGAAGGCGATTAGTACACATACTAATTGTTGTCTAACGTTACTCGGAAAGCGGTCAAGATCCGAATTCTAAGTTTGATTCGTTTCTCAAGTAAAGGCGTTTGGTTCATCCAATAACCAATTCGTTGTTACTTGGATCTTTTCAATTTTTAGAACTTACATTCTTGGAAGTTCTTGGAACTATTTCCCTGAATTTCCCATATCTTTATTTTTCAAATTATTTTCTATTTTTGCTTCTGCACGTATTTTAATTATTAATTTGGGATTTTCCTAACCTCGTTGTTATCAAGTGGTATCAGAGCGGTTTTATCAAGATTCCGTTCTTGATAATCTTGGGGATTTCTTGAAAAAAAAAAAGAGCAAAAAAAAAAAAAATTTAAAAAAAAGTACTGTAGCAGTGAACATTGACGAAAAAAAAAAAAGTTTAGTGTTTGCTCTTCAAGAAATTTCTTCCATTTATTTGTTTTCTAAAGATTAAGATAGAAAACAAGAAGAGGGGATCCTAGATCTTTAAAGCTAAGAAGCAATCAAATTTATTTTTCTTACTCCTTTGATCTTGTTAAAAAAAAAAAAAAGTCCTTTTTGTTCGAGTCTTGTTTCAACTAAATTCTAATTCTTTCTAGGATTGGTTCTTCATTTTCTTTAGTGCCCCAAAATTCTTTATTTTACTACTAAGGGCTTGATTCTAGTGGGGTTTAATTATAAATCCATAAAGTGTTTTCCCAAAGGTTATTTGAGTGGAAAAAGGCAAGAGTGAGTGAGAACAATTGAGGAAAAAAAAAAAAGCCAAAGTTTGAGTGATAAATAGTTTTGGAAATGACCAATACAAGTGGTAGTGAAGATGAAAGGAGGGCTCGTCAAGAAGCCGAGATCCGAGGAAGAAATGACTTCACTCTACAAGCTATGCACCAACAATTTGAAAGATGGACCTTGCAATTTCAAGAGATCAAGGATGCCATTCTGAACAAAATGAGACAATAGCTGAACTTAGGAGGGGAGATCGGCATATTGTACAACTTACAAAATAATCCTAGGCCTCAAAATAGAAGAAATATGCCCCATGCCCCAATTTAAATCAAGAAAACCCTATAGATGATTTTGTTGATGATCTTGATGTAAATCTAGATAGGGTAGGGAGAGATAGGAGGGGACAACGAGGAAGAGTGGAAGATGATAACATTAATAGCATAAAGATGAAAATGCCAACTTTCAAAGGCACAAGAGATCCGACTTGTACCTTGATTGGGAGCGGAAAGTTGAAGCCATTTTTGATTGTCACAACTATTCGAAGCTAAGAAGGTAAAGCTTGCCGTTGTTGAATTTTCTGACTATGCTTCTATTTGGTGGAAAAAGCTTACAAGGGATAGACAACAAGATGGAGAACCACCCATTGCTGCTTGGGCTGAGATGAAGAGAGTCATGAAGAAGAGGTTCGTGCCTTCCCACTTTCAAAGAGACCTACAAATGCGTCTTCGAAGATTGGAGCAGGGAACCATGACGTTGATGAATACTTCAAAGCTATGGATATGGCTATGATCCAAGCTAATTGTATGGAAGATGAAGAGGCCACTATGGCTAGATTTCTTAATGGTTTAAATAAAGAAATAGGTGATGTAGTAGAGATACAACAATATGTAACTTTAGATGAGTTAGTGGATATGGGCATGTAAAAGTAGAAAAGCAAATTAAAAGAAAGCGACAAGCTAGTTCGTGGAGGAGTCGGCTAAACACCAATTCAAAGAAGCCATGGTGAAACAAGATGTGACTTCTAGGCCTCGAAGGCAAGGGGAAGGCCAAAGTAGATGACAAGGAGGGAGGTAAAACTTTTAATCCTAAATCACCAAAACCTTCTAGTTCTATTCAATGTTACAAATGTCATGGAAGAGGGCATATGATGCATGAATGTCCAAATAGAAGAAATATTCTCATGAAAGAAGATGGAGAGTATGAGAGTGAAAAAAGTGAGGTAGAGGAAGAAGAGGGAGGTGTGAGTGAAGATGACGTAGAGTTGCCTAATAGTGGTTTTGTTGGGGTAGCTAGGAAGATTCTTGATGGAGAAAATGAGAGTAAAAAAAGTGAGAAAGAGGAAGAAGAGGGAGGTGTGAGTGAAGATGATGTAGAACTTCCTTTTAATGATGGTTTGGTTGCAGTAGTTAGGAGGATTATGGCTATCAATTTGGGAGTCAATAATGAAGAACAAAGGGAAAATATATTCCATACTAGGTGTGGGATAAGGGGAGAACTTGTTCTATGATTATCGACATGGTAGTTGTGCTAATGTAGTGAGTTCACACTTGGTAGATACATTAGGGCTTGCATGCATGAAACACCCTAAGCCCTATAGACTCCAATGGTTGAATGATAGTGGTGAAAGCCCAAAGTCAACAAACAATGCATGATTTCATTCAATGTTAGCGGGTATGAGGATGATACTCTTTGTGATGTCATTCCTATGCAAGCTTGTCATATCTTGCTTGGTCGTCCATGGCGATTCGATAGGAATACTTTTCATGATGGAAGGAAGAATAGATATTCACTTGAGCTTAATGGCAAAAAGTATACTCTTGCACCTTTAACACCTTCTCAGGTGTTTGAAGATCAAAAGAGATTGAGGGAATCAATGGGAAAACAAAGGGGACAAAAAAAAGGTGAGCTTGAGGGAAAAGAAATGAAAGATGGCCAAGAGAGAGAGAAAGAGGGCAAGAATTTAAGCAAAGAGGTAAAAGAGGGTTTGAGTGGAAAAAAAAGAAAGTTTTGGTGAGAGGAAAGAGGCTAAGGAAAAGAAAAAAGAGAGTCTCTATATAAAAGCCAAAGAGTGTTTGAATGCAAGAAAGAGGGATCGCCCAAAATACTACTTACTTACAAAGAAGTCTTGATTAATTCGAGCTACTAACTTCTTCTTTGCCAAGTAGTGTTTTTTCTCTTTTGCGAGATTTTGATGATATCTTTCCCGAAGATATTCCTAAAGGTCTTCCACCTTTGCGTGGAATTGAACACCAAATTGACTTTGTGCAAGGTGCACAGATTCCAAATAGGCACTTATAGGAGTAATCTGAAGAGACAAAGGAGTTGCAAAGGCGGGTTGAGGAGTTGCTTAAAAAGGGGTTTGTGCGAGAGAGCCCGAGTCCTTGCTCGGTTCTGTTCTATTGGTGCCCAAAAAAGATGGATCTGGAGGATGTGCGTGGATTGTCGAGCTATCAACAAGATTACGGTAAAGTATCGTCATCCTATTCCTCGTCTTGATGACATGTTGGATCAATTGCATGGGTCCAAAATCTTTTCTAAAATTGATCTAAAAAGTGGTTACCATCGATTCGAATGAATCACTTGGAGATGAATGGAAAACTTGCTTTTAAGACCAAATATGGGCTTTATGAGTGGTTAGTTATGCCTTTTGGCTTGACTAATGCACCCGGACGTTCATGAGATTGATGAATCATGTTTTTAAGGATTTTCATGGAAAGTTTGTGGTGGTTTATTTTGATGATATCTTGATCTTTTCTAAAACTCTAGATGAGCATGTAGAACACCTAAAGCAAGTTTTTGAAGTTCTTAGAAAACAACAATTGTTTGCTAATCTCAAAAAGTGTGCCTTTTGTGTGGATCGTGTGGTATTCTTGGGTTTTGTGGTCGACCTAAGGGAGTTGAGGTTGATGAAGATAAAATCAAGGCAATCAAAGAGTGGCCTAAACCCAAGAGTGTAGCGAGGTTAGAAGTTTTCATGGGCTTGCTAGTTTTTATAGAAGATTTGTTAGAGATTTTAGCACCATTCTTTTGCTCCTCTAACTGAAGTTATCATGAAAGATAAGGTTTTTACATGGGGGAAAGACCAAGATGATGCTTTTAACTTGTTGAAAGAAAAATTATGTTCTGCTCCTCTTTTGCAATTACCTAATTTTTCTAAGTCTTTTGAGGTTGAATGTGATGCTTCTGAAAAGGAATAGGTGTTGTTTTGATGCGGGAGTCCAAGCCTATTGCATACTTTAGTGAAAAGTTGAGTGGAGCTACATTGAACTACTCAACTTATGACAAAGAGCTATATGCTTTGGTAAAGGCTTTAGCTACATGGCAACATTATTTGTGGCCTAGAGAGTTTGTGGTTAAGACTGATCATGAATCCTTGAGATATTTGAAGAGTCAAGGTAAGCTTAATCGCAGGCATGCAAAATGGGTTGAATTTATTGAAACTTTCCCATATGTGATTGCTTACAAGCAAGGAAAGGAGAATGTAGTTGCTGATGCACTGTCAAAAGGTATGTCTTGGTCTCTACTCTTACTTCTAAGGTGATGGGTTTTGATCAAATCAAGGGCCTTTATGCTAATGATTACGATTTTGGCAAGGTTTTTGCGGAATGTAAGTTGGGTCCTTATGACGGTTTAATCTTCAAGATGGATTTCTTTTTTAAGGAAAATAAATTGTGTATCCCTAATTGCTCTTTGCGTGAATTGTTTGTTAGGGAAGCACATTGTGGTGGACTCATGGGACACTTCGGAGTGCCCAAAACTTTGGATATACTTGCTGAACATTTCTTTTGGCCGGCATGCGAAAGGATGTTGAGAAAGTGTGCTCTCAATGTCTTGAATGTAAACAAGCCAAATCGAAAGTGTTACCACATGGTCTTTATACTCCTTTACACCTACTTCCCCTTGGCTTGATATTTCCATGGATTTTGTGTTAGGTTTGCCTAGAACTAAGCATGGTAAGGACAGTATATTTGTGGTGGTAGATAGATTTTCAAAAATGGCTCGCTTTATTCCATGTTTGAAGACTAATGATGCATCACATGTGGCTGATTTGTTTGTAAAAGAAGTGGTTAAATTACATGGTATACCTAAAACTATTATTAGTGATAGGGATGCTAAGTTTTTAAGTCACTTTTGGAGAGTTCTTTGGGGAAAGTTGGGAACTAAACTACTATTTTCTACGTCTTGTCACCCGCAACCGACGGGCAAACGAAGTAGTTAATAGGACTTTAGGGAATATGTTGAGGGCTGTTCTAAAAGGAAAATTAACATTTTGGGAAGAACATTTGGCCATGGTAGAGTTTGCCTATAATAGACTGTCCATTCTTCTACGAAAAGTCTCCTTTTGAAGTTGTTTATGGCTTTAATCCCCTCACCCCCCTTGATTTGCTGCCTTTGCCCCTACGATAATATTGTTAATCTTGATGGTAGGAAGAAGGCTAAAATGATGAAGAAGATTCATGAACAAACAAA
Organism: Lycium ferocissimum; assembly: GCF_029784015.1. NCBI lineage: Eukaryota > Viridiplantae > Streptophyta > Magnoliopsida > Solanales > Solanaceae > Lycium > Lycium ferocissimum. The sequence continues at coordinate 44,228 of NC_081348.1, forward strand.
GCTTGCAATTGAGCGGAAGAATGAGCGGTATCGCCTTAAGGAGAAATAAGGGGCGAAAATCTGTATTTTTAAGCCCGGGGATCAAGTATGGGTGCATTTCGGGAAGGAAAGGTTTCTGCCAAAGAAGATCCAAACTAGACCCAAGAGAGATGGTCCATTTGAAGTCCTTGAACGGATTGAGACAATGCTTACAAACTTGATCTTCCTAGTGAGTATCAAGTTAGTGCTACTTTCAATGTTTATGATCTTTCCTTATTTGATGCAGGTTTAAATTCGAGGACGAATTCATCTCAAGAAGAGGGGAATGATAGCATCCATGGTAGCTCGGGGTTATTGAAGGACGTGGATGAAGATTTGGAAGTTCCAAGAAGACCACGCGACAAGATCTCAAACGAGGAAATTGCAAGACAAGCTTAATGGGTTGCAATCAACAATTCAAAAGTGTCTTGTGATGGAAGAAGAGCTCCAGCCCAATTCAGATTTTTCCTCAAGTCTTACACTTATTTGGAGGCCCAAATTAAAGTCCAAAGTGAGATGGAATGAGGCCCAAATCAGCCCCAAAAGAAGAAGTTTCCAGCAGCCCATAATTAGCCCAAATATTAGTTTCTAGAATAAATATTTAATTGTTGTTTTAATCAATGTTGACTTGCATTGGTCCAAGTGTGGGTAGTCTTCTAGATTGTTTTAATCTATGTTGACTGTCTTGGTCCAAGTGTGGGAAGTCTTCTATGCTTCTAGGGAAGATAATTCCCATTTATTCTATTTTGACTAGCTCCTTCTTTACAACTTATATAAAGGGGTGATTGTCATTCATTGTAAATCAGATTTTGAAGAATATATTATATTGAGAGTTCTTTTGAACCTTTGTGGAATTACTTTGGATTTATCTTTCGACCTAGCTAGTTCATAGTTCAAGGTAGTAAGATAACTTCTTTTTGATATCTTTGGTTTCTTCTTGGTATTCTTAGAAGGCGATTAGTACACATACTAATTGTTGTCTAACGTTACTCGAAGCGGTCAAGATCCGAATTCTAAGTTTGATTCGTTTCTCAAGTAAAGGCGTTTGGTTCATCCAATAACCAATTCGTTGTTACTTGGATCTTTTCAATTTTTAGAACTTACATTCTTGGAAGTTCTTGGAACTATTTCCCTGAATTTCCCATATCTTTATTTTTCAGATTATTTTCTATTTTTGCTTCTGCACATATTTTAATTATTAATTTGGGATTTCCCTAACCTCGTTGTTATCAACAAGCCTGTTACATGAAATGCTCCTATCGCAATGGTGTGGGGCGTCAGAGGCTGTTACCCCGTGGCCAACTCGAAGGGGCTGCTCCAACATCCGCACTACAACCCAAAAAAATGCTCTCCAGAGTGATATATGATGCTAAATCGAGACATCTAGAGCTGCTTGTCATTCCAACCCAGTTCCAACAATGCATTTCTCGGAGCGAGAAAGAGGAACTGCTGGAATCTGGGACGGAGGACTTGTAGTATCTCTCTAGATCTGGCAAAAGCGAAAGACCCGCTAACATAATTCGAATGGAGGCTGACCGCAAAAATGTAACTAAATAGGCAGCGAGCCGTTCAGATGAGACCTGAAGACCATCACGTTGGCTTTGAAGCAGCTGCATGGTACTGGCATTTTGTAGACGATAGCTTCCGGATTGGATCGAGCAATAAGTGAAGGAGCTTGACCAATCCCAATGAGGGAAGTAGTGAAAGAGAAGCGGAAGGGCCCAAGAGTTACTCAATGAATCGGTTGATTGGAATTCCGAGATGGATAGATGTTACAGATGATGAATCAATTTCTTTTATATGTCTGTCACTTTATCTTTGTTAGTGTTGTCTGCCTATAATGATAGATGAATCAAAAACTCTTCCATAAAGACCTCTTTTTTGGATTTCTCATTTTGTTAATTGAAAGAGAACAAGCGCTATCCATTGAGTAAAGGGCCCCTTCTCAAAGATTTGATGGAATGGCCCACCCCACCCAAGAGCGCTTATGTCATAGGGGAACTCATGGCTGGAAACAATCCATACTCGGGGCTCCCTATGGTTTAGTAAAAGGGAGGGGAGATTTTTTCTTCATCCGGGGGTTCATTCATTATGAACTAAAAAGTGGTTAGCTGATTAGTGAGGTCGTCCTCGTGACTCGGCTACATAAATTATCATATCATCCGAATAGATTTACATTGTCAGAACTAGTGTTCCTTCGTCACCCTCTAGCGTACCGAACTTGTGAAAAGCATGATTGTTGATATGCACGGACAAAAGGAAATTGAATAAGAGAAGAGGGAAAGCACCCTTTACCTAGGCATCTGCCAGGGAATTTGAAAGCAACTCTGCTTGATTCAACTCACTTCACTTACAAAGCACTTTCCCAACGATCCTATCCAGCTCCCACACTCAAACCGGTAACCGGCAGGCAATAGAATCAGCCGATAGGCGCAGGCAAGCGTAGCAAATCACATAGATAAGCCCCTACCTGCCAGCGCGCGGATGGATAGGGCGGGCGAAGCGCGAAGGGGATGGATGTCTGAGCGGTGGCGGCTCAAGATCAGCCTCATGAAAACCTTATATTCCCTGAGGAGGTTCTACTACGTGGAAAGGCTCTTTAATGGAACTTTAGCCTTAGCTGGTCGTGACCAAGAAAGAAAAGGACCGCCTTCGGGAAAAAAAAAAAGGAACTCGCTAGGCCTTCAGAACAAAGGCAGCGACGAAGTTACTAGGGATTTCTCTCCAGTGTCTGCTAAGATGCTCCGGTCTTTGGTTGACGCTATTATGTGGAAAAGACCCCTATTTTCTCAAAGATCAGAGATGTCACTGGTACTATGTTTCTGTCTTTGACCTATCGATTGAGGGGTGATCACTATAACCCGATAAAGAAAGAGTAGGGGCAGGCCCCCGTACATCAGAGTGAACTAACTCAAATAGTACACTACAATGACTCTCACTATAGGAATATTCCAATAGAATATGCGACGCTCCAGTCAAGAATTGGGGCCTCACAATCACTAGCCAATATTCTTTTCTCTCATGCCTTTCTTCGTTCATGGTTCGATATTCTGGTGTCCTAGTGGTTCTTCGGATCGATCACAGATTCTCGGCCCCGTCCTTTGGCTTCCACTCCAGTTGACCTCTCTTGTTTCCATCCCACCGTGAGAAGGTAGAGAGCAAAACCAACCCAGCAAATAACAATTACTATGCCCCTATTAGTAAAGCATGCAACGTGTGAAATGACTTAGTCAAGAGATCGATCTTAGGATACCGGCAAAGGAAGAAGGTGGATACTACTTTGATTCCGATTCGGGCGGAGGAAGACTGATTTAGAGGGGTAGGCATTCCCGTCCGCCCTTACACAGGGCCCCCCCTATCTTCCGCATATCTTGCTCATCTGACATGGTAATGTCAGGTCTAGTGATAGTAAGATATCTAAGTTTTCCCACAAGCCTCTGATGCCTGCATCATCCAAGGGTTCTTTTCTCTTTGGGCTGTAGTTCTTGTATTGGGCGAACCCAAGCGTTAAATAGCACCGTTTAGTGGCGTGTAGGGAGTAGTCGTCTTGTTGCTGGTAGGTGCGACTATGTGAGTTGACAACAATACACCGCGGTATGTGTGAGTCAAGATTTTACTTAGTGATCCGAAGGAGCAATTTGAATTACTGCAGACTGGTTTCCTGCCATATACCCTATGTAACAAGCTACGCCAAGTAAGAAGTGTAGAACAATTAGTTCATAAGGACCACCGTTGTATAACCATTCATCAACGGATGCCGCTTCCCAGATTGGGTAAAAATGTAAACCTATAGCTGCAGAAGTAGGAATAATGGCACCGAAAATAATATTGTTTCCGTAAAGCTGTGCTTACTTCTTCCTTCAACCCTGAAAAGAGCATATGCATCCCGGGATTCTCTCTATCTCAGAAGTGGATTCCCCTACAAGGGTACTTGAGTACGACCCTTCGAACTGTTTAAAGGCTTCTCTTATTTTTTTGGTTGCATTGTTTTTTGAAGCAGTGGAGTTCTTTATTGCGACGTGTATATGCCATCTTTCGTTTTGGTGTTCTTCCTGGGTTATAACGATAGAGTTGCACTGAAAGAGCTTTCTAACGGTTTGTTCGATTTGCTGGGGTCTGATTTGCTCCCTCTTTTCGGCATGTCCCAAAGTAATTAGTATATATGGTCTTAGAGTCCCCTTGGCAATCCTTCCATCATTTGCATTTTTTGTCTGCTTCCTTCTCTGGAAGAGGTTTATGTTGTGCCCCCCTTGCTTTATTTTGTCAGCTAACTTTATTTGTTCCTTTCTGTTTTCTTGAATTAGTTCTCGTTCTATTTCATATTCTCGATTGTTGTTAAGAGACTAAAGACCCTTCTATTCCCAAAAGCTGATGAAATAGGAGCGCATTCTTCCAAGATTGATTCATCTTTTCATTTGAAAGGAAATATAGTGGAATAATATAGTGTTGGGTCCTGAGGACCAGGATGGCCGAAGATCAAAACCTAAATGTGCCAGGGGTTGATCTGAGCTCCACATATTCTTGTACAGTCAAAGAAGATCGATTCCGTAAAAGATGAGATCAGTAAATGACAATTGACTGAAATTGCATCTTTGTGAGATCGTCAATATTGTACCGAGGCGTCTTTAGAGTATACCGAATCGGATAGCTATCCTTCTTCTGACACAGCAACGCAATTTGAATTAGTATCAAAAGTAAGTACTAAATAATTTATTTTTTCCTTTACTTGTTGATGTAAAATCATCTTCCCTGCCTCCTCGACTTTCATTCCCATCCTGCAGCCAAAGTGATAGCGGCTGTAGCATCCACCGGTAATGTGTGGAAGAGGGTAAGATTTCTATGTGGATAGGACGTATCATGCGCCAATCAATTGACAGTGAAGCAGAGAAGGAAGAGTTTTGATCACCGTGTGGGTAGTCTCTATTAGGGTTTCCTCTGGACTTTTTACCAATATGAGGTGATCGTAACACAGTATATAAGACTCGTGATTTAGGCAATCCAATCTTCCGTGTGTAAGGCGGAAGCCCCCAAAAATGGTTTTCAAAAAATGGGTGATCAAAAGATAGAATTACTATGCCTATCTTGGTGGTCGTTACTTTTGTGGTCTTTCTTTTTGGTCGACTACTCTTCGTGTTCTATTGATCGAAGCATCCGGCGGCACCACGCGCCCTCTCCTTACGATCAAGTGGGCCGAACGCCCTCTCTAGATAAGAAGCAGAACGCGCCATCACCTACAGCCCTTTCCTCTGCCGGGGACTTCCACGAAATGAAAACGGGCGGCATCGTCGTATGCTCCATTGGGGACAGGTGCACGAACGACAACTCCAAACGTCACACATCCGCTGCCTACCTACCGAGATTTGTTCGTTGTGCGAGCCTTTTTCTTACCATTTTCTGCTTGTTTTGATACCATTTTACTACAACATTACGTTGTAGAAAAACACGGGCTTTCTGACCCCTCAAACGAAATAGTTGATTTGGCACCCCTTATTCAACCATAAACAACTGAGATTGGACAGGAACGGACTAAGAGAAACCTAATGGTCTCAAAGCAAATTCGGAAATGAACCCGTAAGAAATTGAACATGAGAGTCCAACTGTTATATCCCGTATTTTGTACGTCGGGATAATCCGAGTCAACCACGATAAGTTAAGGACAAGACCATTCCGGGATACGAAGTCGAGATTTTAACCACAATTGTGTTTTAAGACATAAGTGTTCATGATATTGTGGTATGGAATATTAAGGAAAGTTGGGGGTTGAATGTTATTTTTGGAAAGTAATTAGTTCATGAAAAAGAAAAAAGGGGGACCATGTGGCCGGCCACCTTGGTGTGGGCCATGGCCACATGGTTGGCTAATACATGTAATAAAAAGATGACTAAGTCATCTTATTTCATCATCTTTACCCCTTGGAAAATTCAAGAAGCTTGGAGAAAAAAAAGAAGAGAGTGAGGAGTGTTCGGCCATGGCCATAGAAAATTGAAGACCAAAAATCCTCTTCAAAAAAATATTTTCTTCTAGCAAATCAAGCAATTGGAAGGTCCTCTACAACTTGGAGTAGTTGTTGGAACAAACAAGGCATTCAATCTTGCAAGAACAAACTTTAGCCAAGTTGAAGAATCAAGTGAAGAAGGTAAGGTTCAATCTTTCTTTTTATATGTTATGCAAGGTTTGTGTATGTTGTGAAGTGTGGAAATGAATGAAATTCATGAAAATATGGATGTTGGAGTGGAACCGTGGGTGTATGGGTTTGGCCGTGTGGTGTGTGTGCTATGTAGGAGTAATGAATTAATTGTATTTAGCACGTTTGCATGTTGTTGTAGTGTATAGAAATGGATGAAAGTCATGGAAGTTGTGTGTTGAAGTGATGGCGAAAATGGATGGTTTTGTATGTTAAGGAATGAACAAATTTTATGTGGTATGTTAGTTGTTATCGTCATAGATTCTATGATAATAATGAAAGTTTAATGAATCAAGTTGAAGTTGTAATAGTTGCGGGCTGATTTGGAAGTTAATGTAATTCTTATGTAGATTCTATATTTATGACGATGACATTGCTAACGTGTAGATTGTTGGTGTAGTTCATGAGTTTTGGAAGAAAGAAATGTGTTAGTGTTGTTTATGTTGAGTTGGGAGATTTCGGGTAAGGTGGTGGTGTGGTTGGATTGTTTGAAATATTGTGTGAATTGTTTAAAGTGTCCTTGAATATTGTTTGAATGGTTTCGGATTAGTAATTGAACGTATGAGCATGAATATTGGTTTGAATGTAAGTGGTTGAATTGAATATAATGAATGTTGTTGAATTATGTAGTAAAGGGTTGCTAATGTTAGAATACGTTTAGAATTGATTATTGATGTTGCTAGTATGTTGTTGGTATGGTTGTTGATGAAATTGGACGAGTTGAATCCTCGGGGTTGTTGAATTTACAGGGAAAATGCTGCCCAATTTTTTGTAGAAATAAGTGCTAGTTGGAATTGAGTGTCTAAATGCCTATAGCTGATGTCTGATGTCCATTGATATTGTGTAGATCTTAAGGAGTCTGAGACGTAAGTTTGGATTAGCTTTGAGAGCAGACGAGGTATGTAAAGCTCACCCTTTTCTTTCTTTGGCATGTCCTAGTTGTAATTAGGCTATGACACGAGCTTCGGGGTAACTCCACTCTTAAATTCCGAGCATGTTATGATTCATATTTGCGTGTCGAGGTTAGCATCCTTAATATGGTCATGTCATGGTCTTTATGTCTTTGATATGGTTGAATTTAGAATATTGTATAAACGGTTTTGTTTCCAAAGGATCCTATGTCTAGAAACGTCCGTAACTTTCGTAGATAGAACCGGATTGATTTGAAACGCTCGTAGAAAGTTTTGTAACGTATAATGATGTTAATTTTCATGGGCGGGCCCGGATTGGTAGTACATCCGTGGTCCCCGAGATTTACCTTTGTATTGTCGTAACGGCTTGTTTTTGAAAGAACTTAGCATGATTTCCGTTTTGACTTTCGAGCGTCGGCTACTCGCTTATTCATTGAGTCTGTAATGATGATTTATGTGCATATGGTTTCTCACTACTCTGCTCGTGCGAGCGGTTGCTACCTCTTTCACTGCGTCCCGGGCCAGGGCATGTATTCGTGCAATTCCCGCATTATTCACCGCGTCCCTCACTAGAGGGCGGGCACGTTATATATATATATATATATATATATATGATGATATGGGGGAGGTAGCGAGGATGACATATGATGACTCTATTCACCGCGTTCCTCACTAGAGGGCCGGGGCACGTTATGCATGCATATGTACATGATGATTTTCTATTTATGTCACTCAGTCTATTTACGATTCTGAAATGCATGATTTATGTTTCAAGGTAAGCTTTATGAGTTTCTGGTTACTATACTACTTTTCTGTCCTCCTTATTTCCGTACGATCCTGTTTATTGTATTTCATGCTTTACATGCTCAGTACATATTCCGTACTGACCCCTTTCTTCGGGGTCGCATTTCATGCCACGCAGGTACAGACACGCGTGTGGGTGAGCCGCCAGCTTAGGATTCCTACCCAGCCGTCTTGGAGTGCTCCTTTTGTTCCGGAGCCTACACTTTGGTACAAATTCTTTTGTTGTATATAAGTATATGTCTATTCAGGGGTACGGCGGGGCCCTGTCCCGTCATATGATTCTGTTATTACTCTTAGAGGCCTGTAGACATAAATGTGGGTTGTGGGTAGCGGTGTTCAGTGGTGTTTGCATTCTGTATATTCTCAGGCTGTATATATGATGTATGTATATATGCGTGCGCGATGTTGTGCCTCTATGTACGTATAAGTTCTTATTATGTTGACTATGATCTGATTATAGTTGATAGGTGGGTACGAGTGCCCAGCTCGGGCACTAGTCACGGCCTACGGGGCTGGGTCGTGACACCAACTACATTGCCAGAATCCATGTTGTATATTTGAAAGAGGTTGACCTCCTTGCTTCTCTCATGGTACACTCCTCTTCCCGCCCAGCCCCCTTTCTCCTCGGTCCACAGAGACAAAATGTAGGACTGGTGCCAATAGTTCATCACAAAAGAAAGGACTCACTAAGTCGGGATCACTAACTAATACTGTTTAGTTCAGTTACTTTTTTTTCTTGCAAGGGAAAAAATAGGCGATTCGAGCCCTAGCTGGACTGACCTCTGGGAAAACGACTCCCTTCCTCCCAACCCTAGCTGGACTGACCTCTGGGGGGGCCTTTTTGGAGGAAACTCAGTAGGCCGGGAAGAACCCAGCGTAAACCAACCGCCTTTGATCCCTGAGCTCCACCCGCAGCTTCTCGATGACAACACCCGTCGAGCGGAACTGGCTGATAAGGTCAGATTCCTTTTCATCATTCACCAAGAAGCGTATACCGAGGAAAAGGGGGCCCCTTCCCGCATATGCGCCTTTATTTAGATTCTTTCGATTTTGGAATTACCAATGGAGAATCTTTCACAAAAAATCTCTCTGGCAAAATGAAATTCATCGAGTTCAATTCAAGGTGCACCTTGCCTTTTTTTCAGGTAGCTTTTTCTTACGCCTATTTAGCTAGTGGGGCATTGGTCATAGCCAAAATTCGTCGAAGGGATAAAACCATCAGTCTCCTATCCTAAGTTTCTCTCTCTGCATGAATCAAGTTCTTCGACAGGACCATCCCGACCACCTCCTTCTATTCAAAAGGCGAGCAGCCCTTAAACAAAAAGGCCTAGCGGTCTTTTTCATCTCGTAAAGCGGTATTTCTCTCTTTTATCATCTCTTCAAGGACTTTTTTTTTTAGAGAGGGGAACCCTTACTTAAGAACAGAGAGTGGCCGAGCAAAAAAGCAAGGCAAGGGATAAAGGAGAAGTATCGGGGGCTTGACTCTTGTGGGATGGGATGTGCTCAGCCGCCTCCAACTCTTTCTGTGGGTCAGACAACTTCCTTAAGTCAGCAGACATCATATTGATCTCTACTGCTCCCGCAAACGGTGATGTCTCAATTCCCATTGCTCGGTCTGCTATCCGAAACAAACCTTTGTCCAAAATAAATTAGTATTTTTCAGAAATTCTCGGTAAGAAAGAAGGGGAGACGTATTTTTTTTTCTGTTTTAAGAAAAGGAAAATCTTATTTCCCGAATCATTGTACATTTCAATTTGAATTAGGAATTACGTGTCCAACTCTAAGCGACCCTTAACTACATATGCATCCGGGTATATATATGCTATGACGTAAAATCCAAGAGAGCCGATGTATCCTTAATGCTCTCTTTAATAGGGTCGCCTCATATTTTCCTTGACGTAATTAATCAGCCCGAGGGAGAATGATGATGGAGATGTATTGCGGCCTTCTCACGATTTCATCAACTCGAACCTCATTCTTCTGCCGGTTGATGTTACGGATTAGCCTCGCTCTTCGAGCCGGCGGCTTTGCTCGGCATTTTTAACGATCGTCGGCTGTTCGGTGACCTCACGATTCTGTCACCGACAGCATGTTTATTCTCGACGGCGATTACAGTCTCTTTGCCAGGGTCAGGCTACTCCAGAAGATCAGCAGTCTAGCCCAGTTGCTTCCATATTTGGAGGGAAGGCAATGTGAAGATGTGTTGGCTAAGTAAAGTATCGGTCCTGCTCCTGGCTTAACCATCCTACGTGACCCCCTACTGCAATCAGACAGTGGAAAGAAGACTACAACCGATAATGGCAAGAAGACTACAACCGATAGTAGATCATCTTTTGCTTAAAAAGGCCCGATCCGAGCTCTTGGAATTGGAATAAATTCGGCAGCGGATCGCGAAATCTTGGTGATCTTCTCTATCTAATGAATGGGGAGTCCGCTTTAAAATCGTCCGCCCTGCACCCACCCCAGAGTATATGCTTCAAGGGGAATCACATAAGGGTAGATTAGAAACCTGCGGTAAAATGCCCGCTTTCGGCATTTCTGCTGAGTTGTTGACCATCACGACCTCACGTGGGAGGCCCCGCGCCGGTGATTCTCCCCCAAAAAAGTCTACATGTGATGTTTCGAAAACAGAAACATGTGATTTAGTAAACGTGAACCCATTGTGGGGTGCAACCGGGGAACAACTATCAACTAGTTTGAAAAGTTCTTCCATTTAGTAATGGAAGTCATCCGTTGTCCTTTCGTTGGGTATGGTAGAGAGGCTTGAGAAGGTGGACAATCCTTCAGTGAAGACCTAACGAGAGGCTGAATTCAAACACACCCAAAATCCAAAAGAATCGTACGAACATCATTTTTGCCTAGAAGCAGCCACCCTTGAAAGAGTGAGTAATAGCTCACTGATCGAGCGCTCTTTGCGCGAGATGAGAACGGGGGCTAAGCGATGCGCCCGAAGCTATGAGATGTCAAAATACATCGGCAGGGATATTTGAATTCATAGGTACGAAGTCACTCGACTGAAAGGAGAGGGAACAACCACAACGTTACACCCCAAAACTATACGGAGCCACTTCGAATGACCTAGAATATAGTCTACTAGACTAGCCAAGAAGAGTGACGTAGACTATATTCGCCCGTGGAGGTGAGTGGAGGAAGCTGTGAAGCTTCTAACTCTAATTACCAACTCGGGACTATATTAGTATAAAGCGGCATTATCCCTTTACTAAATTCTCCCTCGCTTACCACGTGGAGTTCGAGTCCTCTTCAAGGCATAATATTGAGAATGCTCATTGAATGAGCATTCTCAATAAGAGAGCTCGGGAGGTAATGAGCATTCTCAATAAGAGAGCTCGGGAGGTTGGAATCTTTCTATTCCGTACATATTTGTTCCTGAGCTATTTGGCATAAATAAAAGGGGTAAAGTCTTTGGAACACTAATTGGTATCTTTATCACATTAGCCAAAACTTATTTGTTTTTGTTCGGAAAGCCCGTTCCGCGCTCTCTATCCCCTTTTTTTGGGGTCCCCATGAACCGCTTTTTAGTATTCGTGTTCGCCAGAGGTTGCCCCTTTCTCCCCGGGTAGTTCACTCACTCCCAGTGCCTACCATTTCTATATACTTTTGAAAAAAGAGAGGTAGAGCTAGGAGCTCAATATTGGAAGAGCGCCCTCTCTTTTCTTCGGGAAATCGAGTTCGTTGGGCGGGTTCCCCTGTCCCTGATATGTAACGAAAAGATTGATTGGTTTACCGCATTCATTCATGAAAGCACTTGCCTCTCTCTGGTGGGCCTTTACCTTTCAAATAGAAGAGAGGTAGTCGCAGCAGGAGAAGCTTTCACACTCCTTCTCTATATAAGACCATAGCTGAAACAAGACAGCTGCACTGGGATACTAAGAAGTAAAGCGCATCCACAACTGCCACAGAAAGAAGAGGAGCATCTATACTATCTTCCGCAACTTCCGAGAAAGAGCCACATCAAGAACAAGAGCTGGTACCGCATGTGCCGCGGGACGGCAGGAATGGGATATATATATATGTATATATATATATTATATATATATATATATATATATATATATATATATATATATATATTTGCAAGGAGATTCGCCAATAGGAGAGGACCCATTCTTCCGGATGAAAGAAGAGCCGATGGAAGAAGAGAGCGTCGAAGGGCATGAATCCTTAAGCAAGGGCGGGGGCAAGGAATCCAGATTCCGAACTGTTATTAAGAGGTCGTATCTTTCCTTTTCTTGAGGCTGTAAGGGGGGTCGCCCCCCAATAGAGATATGTAAAAAGCAGGTCCGATTACGCGTATTCCTAATCCTAAATGGAATGTAACGATGTAGGGATCCATATGTAAACATAGTATCTATTTAGATAGGCCCGAATGACCCCTTCTCATAATGAGAATGTATATAACCCTATTTCGGCCTGGTAACTTTCTTGGTAACTCTCGATTTTTCCTGCTGTTTTTTCGAACTCGTTCATTTTTTGTGATGATTTTTCTTTTTTGAACAGTGTCTGTCTGTTCCGGTTCCACACAAGGGCATACGGATTTGAACCGTATTTTCTTTATTCCTTTTCCCTTCCCCCCTCCCTCCCCCTTTAGAGTTTTCTAGTTCGACTAAGTGACTTCGTAACCTCAACCTACTTTTTTGCTTACTGTAGCATAGGCCTTCTCCACTTCAAACGAAAGATATTCCCTCTTTTTTTTTAATTCAAAAAAGCGGGGTCTTACTTATTCAGGGGGGATGAAAGACGGTGGAGGAGTAGAAGCGCTGGTCCCCTTCGGTCAACTTGCTTGTGCCTGCTGTTACCTACCGTAGGACCTCCGTCCCCGAAGCGAAGAAAGCTTTTATTGCTAGAATACATGAGAAAAAGTTGGGGAAAGAGAGGTAATGTTAAAATGATGGATAGAAACCACCATATCTACGAGATAAAAGTCCGCGCGTCGGGGAGGCGGGTTTTATTCCGCTTCAAAGACTCAATGCTGATGCTCAAGGGTTTGCTTGATTCACTTTCAAAGAATCTATGCCCCGAACTTGGGTATAAGGGTTCTATTGATTCTTTGAAAGTGAATCAAGACGCTTTGAACGACTCCAGTCCTATTTCATCTCTTGCAGCGGCTAGTCTCTTTGTAGTAGTAATAGCGGGAGGGAGGAACTCTTTTGAAAGAAGAAACGATTTGGTCTCAATAAAAGAGCCTATGAAAAGAAAATGGAATGGAAAGTTCCTTGCCTTAGACTTCGAGTTGACAGAGAGGAATGACGAACTCTTGGCCTTACGAGACGCGGGCAACTTTGCTATTCAAAGGGATAGAAGTAAGAAAATGTTGGAAGAGATTGGCCTTGAGCACATTTTGGGTTCTATTAATTAATAATTAGATTGTGCCGAGGTCACATGAACTTAGAGTAGGAAATTCCAGTGAAAGCTTCATCCTAAGATGACTGAAGAAGAGCAAGAACATCGGGCATTCCTATTCCGAAAAGGCTAGCTGCTGATTTCACTCAACCTCTCCTCGGCTCACTCGCTGCCTTAGCCTTAAGTCTGAGAAAACTGAAGAAATAATTGGAAAATAAAACAGCAAGTACAAAAATGAGTAATAACCCCCAGTAGAGACTGGTACGATTCAATTCAACATTTTGTGTTTTTAGGAAGCAACCTCTCCCCTCCCCTGTGGGCTCCCCCCTGAGTGTTATGCCTTAACGGCCTTTTAAGTGCCTCTCACAACGGACTCGACACCAATCATGATGGGGCGGGATTGGTTATCTTCTAGCTTACTCTACTACAACTATTGTGACTTCCATGCTACTAAGCTAATAAGATCGGGAGAAAAAGTTCTTAAAGAATGTTCATTTTATTTGAGTTGTAATCAAGGCTCGCGAAGTAGACAGCAAGCAGCAAGCAAGAGCTTCTCATCCCCCTCACCTTTCTCTTTTTTAATAATCCTTTTTTTTTAATCAGGTAAGCTTTGAAGCTGGCTGCTCTGCTATACTATACTAGTTGTAGGGCGCTAGCGCTTGACTAATATAATAGAAAGTAAAGGGACTCTATTATGATCTTACGAATCTAAAGATCTCAAAATGGAAGAACGAGCTCTTTTGCTCGCCCCTATCTTTAAAGGGGCGTAAGCACTTCACTCGCTAGGGGATGGGATTCATTCACTTGCATTCCTGCTAGCACTACAAAAAGCTCCGGTCTTAACGCCCCTCGTCATTCGGCTCGCGCGCAGAAGGTGGGGCTCATAGTCTTCCAGGCCTGCTCTGGGGGCTTCTAGTACCGATATGAGTAGTGCGCGTGTCCGTTCAATTCTTTCAATTTCATTGGATCCTTTTTCTCGTTCGAGAATCCCCCCCTTCTTCCACTCCGCCCCGAAGAGTAACTAGGACCAATTTAGTCACGTTTTCATGTTCCAATTGAACACTGTCCATTTTTTATTATTCTCAAAGGATAAGATTATTCTCTTTACCAAACATATGCGGATCCAGGGCAAGATCTGATGCTCCTGCCCAAAGATGGCGGGTTACGAATTCAGATTAGCTACTGCCAAAGAGGCCAGGAACGAGCTTCCGCTTTATCTAAAGAAAAAACCTCTTCCTTTCTCTCTCCCCGATCGGGATTCGTAGTGATCATTTAGCTCCATCCTAGATGGGTGCTACCGGGGTTGGCGTCAGGTGGCGAAACATACACTCGTTTCTAGGCTTTATATTCAAAAATACAATTTGGAGATCAAATATATCATGTTTCTGATTAACCTCTTTATACGAGTATTTAAGACATTGTATTTATACACTGTCTTTTCGTACTTAGGCACACAGCGTGCCATTGGTAATAATTCTACTACGGTGGCACAAATTCGCAAGCTGATCCTAAGTAATCGTTGTTGTTCATTGGATTCTCGACCCTGTCTCCGAGGGACAGTTGAACTAGCGACTCATGAATGCTGCCGGGTTGGACGAGCCAATAACTCGAAGGCGTTCGGTCTATTTTTTGAGCAAGAATCACAGCCTTACCTTATCTTGTCTATCTAGGTGAGTATCGAACATGGTCTCTTTCTACCACTTGTGAAAGCATTCCTTCCAAATCAAATGTTTCGAGGCCCAATCGTCGGCCAGCTCCACAACAAGGAGGTTTTGTTACCGCCAGTTGCTGGATGGTTTCATTACGAATCTACCATAACATAAGGAGAGGAGGTAGAGCAATAGCTTGGGTTGACCCTCTTAATGAAGATCGATCTGGCAGAGGAGAAGTAGATCCATTCAAGTCCAAAGCGCCTATCTGTCGTTGCCAATGAACCGATCACCAAGAGAAAGTATCTCTCTTAATCTTAAGATGAAGCGCCTTTCAGCCAGCTGAAGGAAGGTCGCGTTAGCGCCCCTGCAATCAGAAAGCCTTTTGATAACCTTACTACTAATAGCAAGGGGAAAGATGCGCTCAATCCCTTGCTTCTTACTCCAACTTAGGAGTAGGGGCTGACGAGCGGAAAACACTGCCGTTTGTTCCTAAAACAAAGCTCCCCAGCCCCCCGGACGGAGCGGGGGACGGCCCTACGCGCGGGTGCAACAAGAAGACCGCTCTACGAAGTCGAATCGAATCTTTCTGTTGGCTTTCCCAATTCATTCGTGAATAATAATTCAAGGGCGTGAAGCAAGTACTTCTAGCTGCAAATTTCCGTATTAAGAAAGTCTCGCACCATTACTTCATAGGTCGGGGACACGGTGGGGGTGGTTCTTAGTACTTGATGTACATATTCCACCCATTCCGGGTCCTGATGCGACTGGCTTAGATAGTAATGGAGAAGGTTTAGCTCTGAGGGGAAAACACTCAAAAGGGTTTGTGGACAAGGAGGTGGGGGCTCTACCAAAAAGCATGCAACGACACAATCAACAGGTGAGCCCTTTACCCGCACTCCGAGTAGGTGGGTATCGACAGACACAACGACTTAATCAACCGGATCCAAAGGTAGCTTGTCTCTCCCAGGAGGTGAGAAGAGTTGAGAACAAAGTGGTGAACGGGTGCGTAACGCGTGGGAATCTGCCGAACAGTTCGGGCCAAAGCAAGGTAAGCGATCGATTCTCTTTCCCAAAGTCAAATGCTACTGTACTGAGCCAAAGCTTCATGCCCAGAAGAAAGACTGTACCTACCAATCCAATAAGCAGATAGAGTAGAAGAGAAGGCCCGGAACAAGGTTGACTGAGACTGCCAACTGCAAGAGAAGAGAGAAATGGTCCCGCTATTCAGAGGTTCGAATCCTTCCGTCCCAGAACATATATATATTCTATGAGAATATAGATTGCTTTTTAACAATGTTCGTTTAAAATCGAAATGTTAGGGGGCCGGAATGTGGTTAAGGAGCAAAAACTTGACTTAATCTGGACTTGTTTGGCTTTGTGCCTAGACAAATTTCGCATTTTGTAAAATAAAAAAGACTAGGACACCCCCCTTCTTTTCTTTTGATTTATGCTTTGCATCGTCCCATAGAATGGGGTAGATAGGAGTTAATCAAGAATGGAAGGCGTTCATTTCAATATCTATAAACGGTGACAATTGCTCAGTCTATTTGATCGAATTGATAGATACGAAAACCTCCCTATTCTTTGGATTTTATCAATCAGATGAAAAAATAGCTCGACGCCAGGATGATAAAAAGCTTAACACCTCTCATTCTTATTACTTTTTCAATATGAAAACGAAAAAAAAAAAAATCAAAAGGTCGTTTTATTCAAAACCCCAATTGTGACATCCCTTCTCTCCCACTTCACACCTCGGAACGCACCCTTCTTATAGAGATAAACGCGCTTTCACATCTTCTTAACCCGAAATGGCTGGGGAGAGGAAAGGTTCCTTTTCCTTTATAGCACTTCTAGCCTTGAAAAGATAATCTTTCTTAGTTGTCCACTACCTCACTCTTTATTTTTCCTATCTCAAGGGGAGTTCACTTCCCGAGATGAACAAGCAAGACTACAAGGCTACGGATTCAAGGCTATTCTTTTCACACCGCCGGCAAATTCCACCATTTACTTAGTTGTCTCAATTACATCGATCCTGAACTACGTCTAGCCAAGTATTCTTGCCCTTACCCTTTCGGTCGAGCACAACCTCCCGAGCGCTAAGTTCAAGCAACTTCATACCACTTCGTCCCTTTCACTCCTCAACCTGATCTCTACATTCATAGCTTGAAAAAACAAAAGAGGGTCACCTCTCTTAATGACTATTCTTCTTCCTATCTCAAGGGAGTTCAGTTCCCCGAGGATGAACAAGCAAGACTACAAGGCTACAGATTCAAGGCTATTCTTTTCACACCGCTGGCAAATTCCACCATTTACTTAGTTGTCTCAATTACATCGATCCTGAACTACGTCTAGCCAAGTATTCTTGCCCTTACCCTTTCGGTCAAGCACAACCTCCCGAGCGCTAGGTTCAAGCAACTTCATACCACTTCGTCCCTTTCACTCTTCAACCTGATCTCTACATTCATAGCTTGAAAAAGCAAAAGAGGGTCACCTCTCTTAATGACTATTCTTCTTCCCATTGCAATCGAGTATGTCCACCACCATAAATGCCAGAATTGGGTCGATGAAGTATGTCCACCACCATAAATGCCAGAATTGGGTCGATGACCTGATTCTGGCAGATGTAAAGATGGCTAGAGAGGAGACGGGAAAGGTAGCAAGGACTGAAGCAGCTGATCCGACACCAAGTGGGCCGCACCTCTGAGGACTCAATATGAAAGAGAAAGGTGTTCCTTTAAGCCCTAAAGTCGTCCGCTTTCTCACCGGTCATAATTCCTTTCTTACAGGCTATTCAAGGTCTATTGGCTTTCTTGCTTATGCGGTACTTCGAAGGCTAAGCCTCGTTTATGCACCGAGAAAGATCGTCGGTAGGAAAGCTCTGTTATGCACCAACGAGGGCCCACTTCCCAGGAGTAGGTAAGTTAGTATCGATCCGGTGAAGAAAAGAGAATTTCGTTGATAGAGACGTTAGATCTGGAGGAAGCATCTGGTCACATATCCCAAAACCTTCACGGGAAAGGAACGGACTCACTCGCCCTACTTCTAAAGATAGATAGAAAAGTTGCCTTATCTAAGGCCAAGGGAGAAAGAAATTCTTCCAATTTTCCCTCGTTCAGGGTCGTCCTTCGGCTGTCCATATAAAAATCGGCTGATCACTCCCTCCTATGTTGTAAGTGTAAGCAATGTCTGGGCGATAATTATTCAGGTAGAAAAGAGTCCCAATCAAGTCTCCTTGCAAGTAGATGGGTCATCCAATAGCTCTCCTGCATCTGAGGCGAATTTTAGATCTTATTCCGGTTTGCATGCAGAAAGACCAGCTTTTGACAATAAATCCAATGAATACTTGCACTGGGTTCCAAAACTCTTTGCGACCTCATCACTTTAATCTCCGAAAGAGACTTTGGGACTTGGTATCATTGAAAATGATAACATCTTACCATGCTTCGAGATCGTGCCCAAAGACTCTCCTACTTTCTTTGATAACGATGTTCTAATATTATAGAATAGCCATAAACGGAATCTTAAGAAGCGTAAAATCTTTCGGAAAGAAGTAAGAAGCTGATTGTAATGTTGTAATGGCCAAAAGGTCAATTTCGATAAGAGCGTTGCTTCCTCTCGACCGCAGCTCCTCGCAAATTCCGGATCATTGAAGGGAATCAAAAATGCTTAAATACTCGTATAAAGAGGTTAATCGTAAACATGATATATTTGATCTCCAAATTGTATTTTTGAATATAAAGCCTAGAAACAAAGGTATGTTTCGCTCACCCGCCAACCCGGAAGTGATGCGTCGACTTAGAAAATCTTAGGCCAAACTAAATGTTGATCGTGAAGACAAGAAAGCTTTAAGTGTAGACGACTCCTTGTACTTGAAATTCCATTCCTTTATCCGGTGGGAGGGTTTAGAGCCAGTTAAGCCAATAGCATATCTAGCAAAAGCTTCAGTAACACTAGCTACATCAGTAGATCATTGATTAGCATGCATCGAGGCGGCGAACAAGACAACTACATTTTGGCTTTTCCCTCCATGAGATGAGCCCAGTGCATTGGACCGATGGATAAGAGAACTGAGCTGGCCTAGCTGGAGTACTTTGTACCATCCATTCCGGTGTGGTTGGATTCTGTTCAACAGCCCAAGGACTTGGAGCATATCTTTTGTTCTTTCTACTGCTTGAAGTGATTGTGACAGTCCTATATTGACAAGGATGAGCTTTTTCACGAAGAAAGCTTCGCGCCCAACTGCTTGTATATCGATCGGAAAGAAGCAAATGCTATCGCGGGTTCTTCCTTCCTATCCCATCTATCTATAAGAGTTGCTTGATTCGCCCCCATCTTTAATAGGACTGGACTAAGTTCGGGCAGATCTCCGTCCCATTTCACGGATGCGACTCCGAAGTGGGCTCCTTTCACTTGACTATTTCTCTTTTTTAGGAGGGAGAGACTGAATCCACCTAAAAGCTAAGGGAAGCCCGGAAGTATTCGGATGGCAGTTAGTCTTCCTCATCTCTTTCGGGTGGGCGGCGGGAATAGCTCTTCTAGCATCAGCATGGATTGACCAAAGACTGGGAGTAGTCGTCATCTTGATCCATAGTAGTCATCCAGCAAGGCCGCTTGCTCTGACCAAGACTCCACTTTTTGCTCCGTCCGCGGAGCGTATGAATTTCCTGGAATGTAGATAGACCAAAAGAGGGAATGAAGGGATAGGAATAGGAATTATAGTACCTTTGGAAAAAAGGGCACCTGTGGGAACATCTCTACTGACGAACCATTTCAATAGTACGGGTGCTGCCGTGCCACCAGGCACGCGTGGGTACATACAAACCTGACGGATGGGATAAGAATCATTTTTTGGGCGATCAACCAACCCCAACACTTACTCGGCTCTTTGTAATTGAAGGGTTCCAAACCTCGCTTCGTCGCTC
Source organism: Lycium ferocissimum (assembly GCF_029784015.1). Classification (NCBI taxonomy): domain Eukaryota; kingdom Viridiplantae; phylum Streptophyta; class Magnoliopsida; order Solanales; family Solanaceae; genus Lycium; species Lycium ferocissimum. The sequence continues at coordinate 64,080 of NC_081348.1, forward strand.
AGTCCCTTGCTTCTTTCCTCCTCTTTTTCCTTTCCGGCTCTTTATACCAATGTGATTGAATTCCAGGTGCATATTTCAATTACCAGAGATTGCTTTTAGCTTTATCTTTTCAGAGACAGGAGAATTCCTTCGTACTTACAAGAATGCTACTTAGAGAAGAATCTCTTGACTCAGAGCACTCGAATCTATTCTTTCGTGTCCCATATCCGCCGATGTTAAAGCATCCTCTTCCATAGCTCCCGTACAACTACACAGGCAATGCTTGATATAAGGGCTTCGATATACATTTGCAGTGTTTCCACCACCTTTGAAATACCGAACATACCCTCGTCTCCACATCGATCAAGAACGATCAGAAGGATCAAAACCGCTAATTCATACAGCCATCGAACCGGCCCAACCAAAGAAATCCGTAGCCGTATGCATTATATGAACGTAAAGCAACCGACCGGGATCATTCAATACAACGGTATGAACACGATACCAAGGCAAACCCATGGAAATACCCCTTATATCAAAGATAAATGGACACTACGTAACATTTTTGCCTAGAAGCAGCCACCCCTGAAAGAGTGCGTAATAGCTCACTGATCGAGCGCTCTTGCGCCAAAGATGAATGGGGCTAAGCGATTCGTCGCTCCAAAATTCTTTGGCAAACTCCAAAACATGACAACTAATAAATAATGTTTCAAATGGGAGACTTTTCTTTAGATATAGTTATAGTACACTGAAACTATATATTATGCGTCATGGCCGTACACCCTCTCGTCGGCGATCACCGTCACCAAGAATGGCATAGTCGCAAAGCTTCATCGTGCCTACACCCTTTCAGTAGCTATCCACACAAGCATATGATGTTTAAGTGTGAATAGAGGCCAAGAACTCCAAAATCCGAGGGGTTGACCCTTCGTAAACGTCACAACCGATGACCTATAGCCTTTATTATAGAAACTATATGGTAATTGAAAGAATACAGAACAAAGTATGAACGTCCAGGAAGTTGCAAAGGGATTTCCGAACAACCCTGCATACAGGACGTAAGGATAACAGATAAGGAATCGGTAGCAGCCTTAAGATAGATAAAAAGAGCAGAATTTTGGCTTTATCATCTTTCCTGTGCCTTGACTTGTTCTTGTTTGATAGGAAGAGACTTCAATGTGGTTTTTAATGATGAAGAAAAGATAGGGGGTAATCCTATTCAACCTCAGGATGTAGAAGAGTTTGCATTTTGCATAAATTCTTGTGAACTTGAAGAAGTGAATTTAAGGGAAGTCCCTTCACTTGGTGGAATGGAAGAGCAGATGAAGAATGTATTTTGAAAGACTGGATAGGATGTTGGTGAATTCTCCTCTTCTTGACAGCTTTGGAAATATTAAAGTGGAACATCTTGCAAGAACTAGATCAGATCATGCTCCACTTTTGTGCACTTATGGTTAAAACCATCAGAATCATTTCAGACCTGTTAAATTTCTATCATTTTGGATAGAGCATGCATCTTTCCTGGATACAGTTAGGCAGAATTGGTCCACTTGAGAGCATGAGGACCCTTTTATAAACTTCGAATGCAAGATGAAAAAGTTGAAAGGGGTGTTATCCAAATGGAACAGGGAAGTTTTTGGTGACATCTTCAAGCAGCTGATCATAAGGGGGGAAATAGTGATATTAAAGGAAAAGTTGTTTGAAGAGAATCCAACCCAATTGAATAGAATGGTTCTGCAGAAAGCTCAAGTTGAGACTAAAAGATACTTGCATTATGAAGAAGAGTACTGGAGACAAAAATCAGGCCTGGATTGGTTTGTAGATGGTGACAAGAATACTAGATTTTTCCATAATCTAGTTAAGGGAAGAAGGAAGAAGCTGCAGATCAAAAGAATTCAAAATTCATACAGTTCATAGATTGAGGATGAGGACCAAATGGCAGCTAAGGTTGTGCACTTTTATGCACAACAATTTTCACAAGAAGATTCAGTTGGAGGAGAAAATTTGTTGTCACATATTCCTATTTTGATTAATCAAAACAAAAATGATCTACTGTGTCAAATGCCTAGTGTTGATGAAGTCTAAAATGTTGTTTTCAACCTTAGTAGATCAAGTGCTAGTGGACTTGATGGTTTTCCTGGAATTTTCTACCAGACTTGTTGGGATATTATTGGTTTGGATGTATACAAGATCGTGGTGGCTTTCTTTCAGGATCATACTCTTCCTAAGGCAGTTACTCATACAAATCTTCTTCTGCTACCAAAGAAGGAGTTGGATCAAAGTTACTCAGACTTAAGACCTATAAGTTTAAGTAATTTTATCAACAAGGTGATGTCAAGAGTGGTACATGATAGACTGGAAGCTGTGTTACCAGAGTTGATATCTATTAATCAATCCTGCTTTGTACAAGGGAGAAGCATTATTGAGAATGTGCTCTTGGCACAAGAAATTATGACAGACATCGTAAAAAGGGCAACCAAAGAATCGTAATGATCAAATTGGACATGGCAAAAGCCTATGATAGAGTATCTTGGTCATATTTGATAAAGGTACTTAGCAAAATGGGATTTGCTAGTCAATTCATTGACATGATTTGGAGGCTGATTGCAAATAACTGGTATTCCATTCTATTCAATGGTCAGGCCAAAGGATTTTTCCAATCAACCAGGGGTGTCAAACAAGGTGATCCAGCCACATGACCGTTCATCCTATCGCCAGAGGTGTTATCAAGAGCTCTAAAATGCGATTTGATAGTGCTGAGTATGTGGGATATGGCATGCCTAAATGGAGTCAAAATATTAATCATCTAGCCTATGCAGATGATACTATAATATCTGCATCTGCAGAAGGAGAGTCCTTGAAGAGAATTATGAAGATTCTACATGATTATGAGGCAATTTCAGGTCAACTGATCAATAAAGACAAGAGTACCTTTTATATGTATTAGAAGATTCCTGGTGTACTGTCTCAACAGGTGGAGCAGATTACAGGCTTTAAAAGGGATCTGTTTCCATTAAAGTATTTGGGATGCCCTATATTTCATGCAAGGAGGAAAAAGGTATATTATAATGACCTTATCAAGAAGGTGAAAAACAAGCTGCAAAATTGGAAAGGAAAATTGCTCTCTTTTGGTGGAAAAGCAGTTCTCATCAATAGTGTGCTTCAGAGTATTCCTATATACATGCTTTCAGCTGTTGTTCCCACAAAGTATACAATTAATGAGCTTCATAAAATCTTTGCAAGGTTTTATTGGAGTACTAAAGAAGAGGGTAAAAGGTGCATCGGTCCTCATGGGACAAGGTTTGTTTACCAAAAGAAGAAGGTAGACTAGGATTCAGATCTCTAGATGATGTGTCTAAGGCCCTTTTTGCCAAATTATGGTGGAGATTTAGAACATCAAATACATGGTGGTCAGCCTTCACGTGGAATAACTATTGCAAGAAGATGAAGCCAACAGAAGTGCAAAGGGAAAGGTGGTTCACAAGTGTGGAAAAGAATGATAGAAGCAAGGGATCAGGTGGATCAACAGATATAGTGGGAACCTAGAAATGGAGCATGAGATGCATGGGATGATAATTGGACTAAACTTGGGTCAATCAAACAGGTAATGCCTCCAGACTTTCAGATTGACACTAGTATTGAAGAGGTATCATACTTCATGAATGCAGAAGGCTGGGATAATTGCATAGCAAGCTGCCCATTAATGTTTGTGATCATGTTCTACAAGAGTTGAGTATAGTGGAGCATTCAGAGGAGAAAGATAAAGCCTGGTGGATGGCTAGTACTACAGGAAATTTCACTGTAGGGAGTGCTTGGAATTTGCTCAGGAAAAAGGCTCAAACATCATATCACTTTTCAAAATTGTGGTTCAAAGGTGTTCCATTCAAAATATCCTTCTTCCTTTGGAGATTATGGAAGTTCAAAATACCAGTGGATGATGTACTAAGGAGAATGAATATTAGTATTGTATCTAGATGTAGATGTTGTTTGAACCCTCATCAGGAGGAGACAATTCAACATCTATTCTTAACAGGTGAATTTGCAGCAGAAATGGAAATATTATAATGCCAGTGTGGGGATAATTGTTCCAAGGATACGGCATTCATCGTACAATAGTTCAATGGTGGTATATGCAAGGTCCTACAAAAGCTCAAGTCGGTTACAGCCGCACAAGATTCATATGTTGGCAACTATGGAAGAGAAGAAATACTATCATGTACATGGGGTAAGATGAATAAAGTAAAGGTGATAAATGGGATCAACTACAATTTGCAACAACTGGTGAAGACATTATATCCTTGGCTGAGAAATATTCTATGTCATTGGCCTCAGATGGTGAAATATTTGGAGGATTACAAGCCTAAAGTGGGATATAAGATGGTGCAATGGAATTGTCCTGATGCTGGTTGGTTCAAGTGCAATACAAATGTGGCCTCTAGGGGTAATCCAGGACTGAGTTCAGCTGCTTTCTGCATTAGAGATGATGTTAGAAACCTGATACATGCTGGTGCAAGAAGAATAGTTGATACAACAAATATTACAGTAGAATCTGTGGCTATATTGGATGGTATTGAATTCTGCATTAAACATGATCTGATTCCTGTAATGATTGAATCAGATTCTTTGTCCATGATAAACATCATTCAAGGAGTATGGGAGATTCCATGAAAGATTAGTATGGAAGTTAGTAAGATCAAGTTTTGGAGGAACAAGGGGCAAGTGCAGTTTGCTCATATCCTTAGGGAAGGCAATGCACTAGCAGATTTTTTTAGCTAACTTGGTTTTTTATTTTGCAGGTGTACGGCTTTCCGCTTTCATTCATATGTCCGAATTGCCAAGAAAAAGCAAAGAAGATTCTCAATAGTGATAAGATGATGATGCCTAACTTCAGATGCAATATTTACAGAAATAGAGAACCAGACTGAAACACTCATACATATATGACTTCTACATACAAGCCAACAATTGAAGACACATGGTTTAGTTTCTCAATGAAGTAAAGTTTTATGCAAACAGCTTGGTCTGATTGTTGAAGACCTGGTTGGATAACTAAGGTTATTCTTGTTAGTGTGTGGTATTAACAGAAATGTTCATCCTACTAACAGGATTTCTTTAGTTACCTAATCTAGTTACAAACATTCAAAGATGGCCACATGAGTAAGATTGATTAAGGATATTGGACAAGAAAGGACAAAGAACTATGAGGAACTTCCTACCACACCTCTTCTTGAAAGTTTTTCGAGATTTGATACCATAGCACTTGGTGAGAGCTTCGAGGTGATCGATAATGGCATCAATCCAAAGAAGGAGTGTTCTTGTTTCGTTAAACTCCCTTCTTTTTTGTTCTCACGTGCTCCTACAAGGCTTAAACTTTTTTGATTTCCTAGGATAGAGTAGTATAGTTTATTTTCAGTTTCTTTCACTTTGTTCTGTAAGTATCATGATTGTTTTTGAATAAAAATCCAACAAAGATCAGGCTGGTTGGTTTTGCTTAAAAAAAAAAGAGTGCTTACTGTTTATTTGCATATGTATGTTATATGAGAATTCATTTGCATTTCAATCATGCTCATTGCATGTTTAGAGAGTAAATGCCCTATGGACGGACTATGATAAACATAGGTGCATAGTTCTTCAGAGATTATATGCCCTATGGACGGACTATGATAAGCATAGGTGCACAGTTATGGTCAAGTATGGACGGTCTGATGAAACGCATAGTCCAGCCTAAATTCAGTGGGTCCTATGGACTGTCTATGAAACGCATAGGTACCACCTCAAAGCACTTCATATTCAAAGCATTGCATTGATATTATATGTTGCATTCCATTCAGCCTCGCATGGCACACATAATCTACAGAGAGTAAAGAAAGAATCTAATGTACAATGATCCCAAGTATTACAGTGAACGATCCCAAAACGTCGCTCCATATAGCGACCCAAAGACATCATCCAAAAGATCCTAAAGAAAGTTCAGAAAGATAGAAGTACAGTAAGGTTTAGTAAGTGTCCTTATTGAGAGTTTCAGAGCGTTCAATTGTATTTGCTCTATTGCAATTCAGTTGTCTTTTCTATGAGCTTTAATTTATTATATATGTTTCATGTCTGCCTTACGTACTCAGTACAATCTTTAAATCGACATCCCTTGGCCGGGGGCGCTGCATTTGTTATGTTTTACAATGTAGGTTCAGCTATACAGATGGCAAGCATTCTTTCTAGATGATACAGATGTTTATATAGATAGTGTAAGCTTCACTTCCCTCTGGAGCTGAGTCAGGTCTAGTACTCTTATTGATTAAAGAGACTACGGGTAGGTTGGGGCCCTGTCCTGACACTTGTATCAGTTGTCCAGTGGTAAGTATTCATAGAGGTTTCATAGACAGTACATGTGGGTCGACTGTATTCAATTGAATATCATGGGCCAGTGGCCACATTTATGTTCAAAAGTTATTTACTTATTTCATTTGTCTCTCAAGTTATATTTCGATATAGTACGGGTTCATAGTAGTTGTATATAGAGCATAGTCTTTATCATTCATATTAGGGCGTGACAAAGTGGTATCAGAGCAGTTTAGTCCTACGAAGTATATGAAGCCATGTCTAGTAGAGTCCTACTTATGGGTGTATTGCACACCACACTTATAATTGGGAAGCTACAGGGCATTCAAGAAATGTTACTCTTCTTTCATATTTTAAATCGTGCAATAGAGCTATGCCTTAAGAGATCATTCTATCTCGTGCGATTTTGACTATAGAGATAAGTAATCGCAAAGGCCCTATCAAATCAGATGTGCCCTAGGTGCGCAAGTAATGTGTTAAAATTCTAGAGATAGCATTTTCTTGAGTTACGCTTCTCATTCGAGGATGAATGATCCAAAAGTGGGGATGATGTAACACCCCGTACCTCTCAACATGTAAAACTAAGTTAAAGTTGACGAACTTACTTGAATAAGGAGGAATAAGGTTGTTATTATAACCCGTACCTTCGTGGTATGCTTCAAAGATCTTGACATGTTAAGTAAGTCATTTTGGTAAGGTACTTAGAGCATGTAATATTCGTATGTTAAGTATTGAATTTAAGTAAGTTGTAGATTGAAAGTCGGTAGAGGTCGTCGTGAGCTGGTCTATGAGTTTCTCTATATTTGGATCATTTTTCTCGGAGCTTTTCTCCTTTTGTAGTCAGAGTTATGGGAACTTTTCTCCTTTTGTAGTTAGAGTTATGGGATGATCCACCTATCAAATTGAAGGTCTACAAGTCTAGTTTCCAATGCTTCAAACCGTTTGTGATTTGGACATTTCTATTAGAAGTTATGGATATCATACTAAAAGGTGTTTGGTAAAGTAATTGTGCAGCGCGAAGTACAACTCGTAAAGTGGCTGAGTGTGTATTAATATTATATGCCACATGGGTTGGAACCCTTGTGAATTAGACATGAGCAACAAATGCTTCATTTAATTTCCCTTTTGGCTAAGATCAAGGAGATATTCTAAAAAGGAAAAGTGGGGTCCACCAAAAATGACAAGGTTCTTTAAATAGCCCCAAATCAGATTTTTCCTCACATTTCTCACTTCTTCTCTCTCTCTCTCTCTCTAATTTCAACCACAACTCTATATCTCACTCTTCTTTCCTCCATCTTCAAGGTAAATAATCGCAAAGATTAGCCATGGTTTTTCCTTTGTCGGCTACGTAATTCTAACATCAACTTTTTGTCGGATTATAGTGAACTAAAGGATTCTGTCCAAGAGTAAAGTCCAGGACTTCTAGGGTTTTATCAACAAGGTAATACATCTTCCTCTAAGTGATGACACAGATTCATATGAGTATATCTAGTATGTTTTATGGTAAGGACTCACGGGACGGTGATCGGAATCAGTGAGTCCAATTTTCGCTATTTGTTTGAGATTATTAGAGGTTGTTCTGTATGTTGATGTGTGGTAAAACACCATTGTGAAAGAACCTTGGAGCTTACGCTCATTAAGTGTTTGACGAATTTCCTAAATTGCTGGAGAAAATGTTTGGTTGTTAACATGAGTTCCTATTATCTTTATTGTTATATATTGAAGTGGAAAAGAAGTATTTTGATCATCATAATGTGTTGAGGATTGGAATCGAGGTACGTAAGGCTATCCCTTGACACGTCGTATGGCACAACATGCGTTTATTGTTTCCTAAATGACTATGAAGTTCAGAGTTTATAAGTGTAGTGAATCCATGATATAAGTCTCATGAATCCCTTAAGAAAGGTTATATGTTCAAAATTATTCGTTATTCAAGCGTTTTACTCATAGAGTCGAGTTCCAAGTTGCTATGATGGGATTAGAGTTTCCCTTAAGTTTGATGATATTGGTAGTTGATGTTGGTAGCTTGCAGAATATGATAAGAAGGATTTATAAAATGTGGTTTAAGATAAATGGTACCTAGGATGACGTGTATGATGACTTCAAGAAGATTATTTGAGAAGTTGCATACCCTTTAGATATATTAAGGTACGTTGAGAGCTTTCGGGTCATAGTATTTCACTAAGCTAAATAGTATCTAAATACTTGTTCTTAGATTCTTATGAGTGTAAGAGCATTAGAATGTTGTTGTGAAGTATCATAGACTTTGTATTTGTACAAAGGATGGCCCTATTCTTATCTTTACTGATTTCTCAAAAATGGAGTCTCTTTGTAAGTATCGTGTTCTTATTATTGAAGCGTTTTCCAGAGCTATCGTACCTCTTTGGTTACCAAGTCATTGTAAGAGATCTAGCGTCTAATGTTACTAAGTCCACACATTTCTAAGTATTGTTAAAGGGCTATAAACTGTACTTAAGATGAATGTTGTCGATGACTTTAGAGCGTTATATAAGATGAATCAAGTGAATAGTTTCAGATGTTTGTCGATGGGTCATAGGTCCTATTGAAGATGAATTATGCGAATGGCTCCTAAAGTATCATTAATGGATTATAGTTCCTACTTAAGGTAAATCACGTCGATAGTTCCAGATTACCGATATGTGATTACAGTACGTTGTTTAAGATGAATTATATCAGTAGCTTCAGTTGTTTGATGATGGATTATAGTCCCTAGTTAAGTTGAATCATATTGATAGCTTATGGCAATGTTATGGGATTAGAGTAGCCTATTTAAGATGAATTATAATGATGGCTTCCAAAGTACTGCTAATGGATGATAGAGTGTTACGTAAGTTAAATCAACTGGATAGATAGTAAGGGGTTAACATCATAGGGTGTAGATTTTTATGTAAGCTAAATTGTATTAATAGCTTTTAGAAAATCTTAGATGGGTTGTAAGTTCTAATTAAGTTGAATCGTATTGATAGCCTACAAAGTGTAACAAAAGAGGTTTATCACGTTGTCTAAGATGAATGATGTACTTAGGATGAATTCTATGACGGTTCTTACATGATAGTTGAGAAGTTATTTACCTTTAGAGGGGAAGGAAATACATTAATAAGTTACGGGATATAGAGCATAATGTAAGGTGAAACAGATTAACCGAATCCGGTTTGCCCCTATTGAGTCATAGAGTGTCCTTTAGGACGAGTCATGTTGATACAGAGATGTACGAATCTTCAAAAGCGTATAATAGTCCATGGGATTAGAATGTAAGTAAAGACGAACTAAGATGACATAGTTGAGCATGATCCTTCCCGAGGGTGAAATGATTCAGAATGCTGAAACATAAGTTGGAAGAGTATCTAATGAGAACAAAGAGAAGGGCAAGAATATAGGTCTAAGTCGTATTCATTTCCTCAAGTATAAAGTACTATACGTCCCTCTCTCTATGTGAGTTACGTCAGATGGGTTGAGTATGACTTCTACAAAAGTACATTGATCCAAACATTAGCAAACAAGTTATAGAAGTATGAGACGAGAATCATAAGAAAGTAAGAGTGTAGATCTGTATCGTATTCCTCGACATGAATTCGAGTCATATGTCCTTTCCTCTATTTGAGTTCCACATAAATAAAAATAAGGAATATAGTCTTTCACTCGTATACAGTTGGTTTCTTCAGGTGATCTAATACCTATTGTATCACCTATTGTGTGGTTATAGAGGACTCTATTGGTCCAGCAAGAAAGTCATGTTTCTTTTCCCAAGTGATCAATATGTTCTAAATGTATCGAGTGAACCACAACTATAAGTGTACGATCTTATAAGAGCCATGTAAAGAGCTTCCATAAGCTAATAAACAGAGATCCCCAGAGTGCTTATTGTTTATTTTCATATGTATGTATATGAGAAGTCATTTGCATTTGAATCATGTTCATTGCATGTTCAGAGAGTAAATGCCCTATGGACGGACTATGATATGCATAGGTGCAGAGTTATGGTCGACTATGGACGGTCTGATGAAACTCATAGTCCAGCCTAAATTCAGTGGGTCTTATGGATGGTCTATGAAACGCATAGGTACCACCTCAGAGCACTCCATATGCACAGCATTGCATTGATATTGTTTGTTGCATTTCATTCAGCCTCGTATGGCACACATGCTCTACAGAGAGTAAAGAAAGAATCTAATGTACAATGATCCCAAGTATTACAGTGAATGATCCCAGAACGTCACTCCACATAGCGACCCAAAGATATCATCAGAAAGATCCTAAAAAAAGTTCAGAAAGACAGAAGTATAGTATGGTTCAGTAAGTGTCCTTATAGAGAGTTTCAGAGCCTTCAATTGTATTTGCCAGATTGCAGTTCAGTTGTCTTTTCTATGAGCATCAGTTTATTGTACATGTTTCATGTCTGCCTTACGTACTCGATGCAATATTTCTGTACTGACATCCCTTGGCCGGGGTCGCTGCATTTGTTTTGTTTCACAGTGCAGGTTCAGATATACAGATGGCAGGCATTCTTTCTAGATGATACAGATGTTCAGTAAGATAGTGTAAGCTTCACTTCTCTCTGGAGATGAGTCAGGTCTAGTACTCTTATTGACGTTAGAGATTACGGGGAGGTCGGGGCCCTGTCCCGATACTTTTATCAGTTGTCCAGTGGTAAGTATTCGTAGAGGCTTCATAGACAGTAAATGTGGGTCGATTGTATTCAGTTACATATCATGGGCCAGTGGCCACATTTATGTTCAGAAGTTATTTACAGTTTCATTTGTCTCTCAAGTTACATTTCGACATATTGCAGGTTCATAGTAGTTGCATATAGAGTATAGTCTGTCTCATTCATATTAGGGCATGACATTTAAATTGGCATCAACACATATCTTGTTAAATTGCCCAAAAATTCAACCTTATTATGAGTAAGTTCAAATAAAATTATAGTACTTGTTCATTTAAAATGTAAAGCGACTAACCCAAACTCCATTGTGTTGCACAGTCACTTCGTGCAGTTACATGGCCAAGAAAACGTATACAACCAATTTGCAACGTGGTTTAAGGATTACGTAAGGATTATAATTTTTTGACAAAGCTAACATAATTACAAAGTTGCAGATTCTATTATTGCTAACTTTCTGTTTCTTCACTATTCATAGGTTTATAGTACACCATGTGGTTATCATGATCAACTTTGAAGGACTTATCTTGGGGACCCACTTGTGTGTATTCTATGGACAAATATGTGGTAAATGGTTTCAAATTTAATACCCAAGAATGTTCTAACCGTGTGAAAAGTAACAACAGATGGGTATGGGTTAAAGGTGGCGATGGAAACGAAACCAGACAGGAATTGATTATTTTGGTGTAATCGAAGAGATCTTAGAATTCGAGTATTCTGGTTGGCTTGAAAAAAAAATTGTGCTTTTTCGAGGCAAGTGGTTTGATCCAACCCCAAAAAGAGGTACGAGCGTACTCAAAGAGTATAATATCATTGAAGTAAAGCACACGCAAAGGTATGCAGCTTATAATCCTTTCATTATTGCAAAAAACGTTAAGCAAGTGTAGTATGTTCCTTATCCATTGCGACCAGATAAGTCTGAATGGCGGGTGGTAATTAAAACCAAGCTTATGGTTCATGTGAAAGTTGAGAATGACCTGTCTGCTGCGTTTCAGAATGACGACATATTAATTGTTAACCAAATAGTCGACCCTGAGTTAGAAAATGAATTAGAGCATCCAGAACACATATTAGAAGAAATTAATGTAGAAGAAATTAATGCAGAGGTAGAAGAAAATGATGACAACAAAACAAGCGATGAGGAAGAATGGTCAGACGAGGAAGACGGGGATCATGATGAATAGAAATTATTTTGTGTTTAATTTTAGAACTCATAAATATGTGTACTTTTATTTATTTGATGGTAAGACTTATAAATATTTGAATACTTAAGCTTGCTTTTGTATTAATTTATATTGCAATAGTTAGAGATATGTGTACTCTTATTTTTTTGATTGTAAGACTTATATATGTTTGAATAATTTATCTTGCTTTCGTATTAATTTATATTGCAATACTTAGATATGTTGTATTGATTAGATGGCGGGTGATAAGAAGGGTATGACTCTTGATACTGCCCCAAAATTCAAAAAAAGGTAGGGCTTCATTGCCGCATTAGAGATAGAAGCCAGGTCCCCTACGGATTAGAGATAGAAGCCCTCTCGATATCTCCCACCACGTGGCGCTCCATTGCCGCATTATGCTGGCCTAAATGGCCAAGCCTATTCCCAGCCGGCCCTTCAAGGCTTAGGTAGTTCCAGTGATGCAGGGGCGGTGGATCCTCATGAGATCGAAGCCATGAAGGAGCAGATTACTCAACTAACAAGCTCATTTCATGGCTCAAAGGCTAGGGAGAGGAGAAGGGACGACGAGGTGTTGGGTATGAAGGCCCAATTAGATCAATTACTTGCTTCGGGGGGTTTCTGATTCCCCCGTGTCCCGGGATGCTCATAGATCATAACCCCAACCTTCCCAGGCTAGCAACGTAGGTCACGTACTCAAGTATTTAACCTTGATCATACCCTTGTTGATGACTGATCACGTCTCTAACACTTCATTGATTCATATAGTTTGTAAACTGGGAAAACATTTTGCAGAATTTCGACCTCATAAGATCGAAAATCATCCGGGAAATTGTTATTTTTTGACCTTATGAGGTTGAAATTGTTACACCCCGTAGTTCTATACATTGCAATTCGTAAGTGTCAGTAGCCCCAAGTGTGGATTTTGGGAGTTACTTTCAAGGGCATGTATGGTTGCATGCGTTTAATTTATGATCATGAAGATTTAGTTCAGGAAATAAGCCACGAGAGGATTGGAAAGCAGGTGAATTTTGAAAACTAGGGTTGATGGTCCGACTTGGAGGAAGGATATCTTTTGGAACATGACGAGTTTTGAGACAAAGCAAAAGCCCAGAGTAAAGTTCATGAAGTCCGCCTAACGCAACAAATCGCTCCTCCTGTAGGTAATCGGGGTAAGGAGATATGGACATTACAAGTTGGGATGACAGGCCGGAAAATAGCCTGCGCGAACGCGCCAGGGAGTGGCGCGAACGCGCCAGGGAGTCCAAGGGCTAACTCAGCGCGAACGCGCCACCACGGGGCGCGAACGCGCTGAGCAAATTGTAGGCTCGGGTCAGGGATGAAGATTATATGATCCGAGTATAAGAATTTACATATATATGACATTCGGAGACCGTATGGTGTAATTCAATTCATACGTTACTTGATGAAAAGCCCTTGTAACCGTAAGTTAAGGTGGGGCCCACATGCCGGGATTTTATAAGGGACATATGAAAAATTATGAGTAGTACATGGGAAGTTGAGCAAATCATAAGAAGGACCCTTAAGCCAAATGTGGGCATAAGACCTCCAAAAGGATGATTTAAGGATATATTTTCGGATGATCTGATTTACAGAGGCCAAAACGTCCTTATAAGTTTGGAATTTGAAAACACACCAAAAATGAAAGTTGTAGATAATTAAATTAGCTTTCCAATCATAGGTCGTGAGCCCTCATACGATATCGGTATCAAGAGTTATGACGTTTTTACGCATTTAACATGCGCAGCGAGGAAAAATAGCACGCGCGAACGCGCCGAAGACCCACGCGCGAACGCGCCAAGTAATTTTTGTCGGTCCAGCGGCACCGAACCTTATAAAAAGGGGCTTAGCCCCTTATTTCCTCATCCAACATCCTAAAATCTTCTCCAAAATTCTGGAGAATTCCCCCCAATTCCCAAGACCAAATTTTGAGCCCAAATCAGGTATAATTCCCGAATTCCAATCCAGACAGCGTATAGTTACGATTATAAAATCGTACAGCGGCGCGCTTCGGCTTAAGTCCAAGAAGGAAAGTGAAGATATAGCAATAACATTGGGAGTAAGGTATGAATCTCTTATCATTAATGTTAATTTCGATTTATTTATGGAGGAAAAGTCGTTAAACAATTGTATAGCGGGTTGGTTAGTTATGAAAACTGGAAAACACCGTGTGGGATGTTTTATGAAATATTTTTGTCACGACCCAATCCCGTAGGCCGTAACTAGTGCCCGAACTGGACACTCGTACACACCCATTAACCCGAATTAGCATACAAATAACTTATACATATACAAAAGTCAAACGTCGTCTCGACCTGTCGCATATAAACATATATCCGCACAAGTCGGCAAGGTCGTCATAATACACACAACATGTCAAAACATATATACATGCAGCCGACAAGGCTGCCACGGCGAGTGGGACCGCCCAAAACATAAACCACACAGACATAGCCGAACGGTAACTATTCACAACCCACACACATGTCTACAGACCTCTAAGAGTAATCACAGAACCATATGACGGGACAGGGCCCCGCCGTACCCCTGAATAATCGTACATATATACAACAAAGGAATTCGTACCAAAATATGGGCTCGGACAAGGGAGCGCTCCAAGATAGCGTAATGGATGTCCTAAACGGCGGATCACCAAAACGATCGTCCGTACTGCGGCATGAAACGCGGCCCCCGAAGAAAGCGGGTGTACGAAATATGTACTGAGTATGTAAAGCATGAAATACAGAAAACGGGGTCATAACCGAAGTAAGGAGTACAGAAAGTGAGCATAATAACCAGAATACCAAAGTGCTTGCATTTGAAATACAAATCATACATAAGAGGTACAGAAAACAAATATAATAATCAGAATGCCAAAATGCTTACTCTTGAAACACAAATCATGCATATCAATGTCATGTATCATATCCGGCCCATTATGGGACTCGGCGGACGGAACATGGTCGCCACCCCGTCTTTGGCGCCATAACACATCATACTTCGGAATATTGCATAACTCCGTAACACATCATACTCCAGAACACATGATACTTCGAAACACATCATACTTCGGAATATAGCATAGTGCGCACGATGACATAACCGGCCCGGGACTCGGCGAAAGATATAATAACAGTATGCACGAGCAGAGTAGTGAGAAACTATATGTAGTTTAAAACATTTTCAAAGACTCAATAGGATAATCAAAACGAACCATCATTTAAAAGCCAAGACAATAGTCAAATCAAGTTTCCTCCGAACGTCATTCGGGAACATATCAAATAGAACTTTAGAAACCATCGATACGTATCAAAACCATATACATATAAATCATCAGTCCAGACTCGACAGATAAATAAGTAATCAACACTCGGGGGTTCAGACGATAGTCATGTAAGTTCTTTCAAAAAGTCGTTAGAACTATACAAAGGAAAGTCTCGGGGACCACGGACAAGTATCAAACCAATCCGAGCCCGCCTATGAAAGTTAGAGACATTATTCGTTATAGAACCTTCTACGAACATATCGAAGCGATCCGAGCCCTTCTATGAAAGTTAGAGACAATATTCAACATAGACTCCTTTAGAACAAAAGCTTTTATGCAACATTTATTTTCCAATCATGCAAAAGACACAAGAACCATAGTACGACTATATTAAGAATGCTAGCATCAAGAAGTGAATAAGAATCGTAGACATGCTCGGATCGTAAGAATAGAGTTACCCCGAGGCTCGTATCATAGCTTACTTACAACTAAGACATGCCAAAAGAAAGAAAGGGTAAGCTTCACATACCTCGTCCGCTTCCTAAGCTAATCCAAACTTAAGTCTCGGGCTTCCCAAGATCTACAACAACGTCGTTAGATACTAACATTAGTTATAGGCACTTAGGAACTCAATTCCAAACTAGCACTTTATCTACGGAAATTTGGGCAGCATTTCCCCTATAAATTCAACAACCCCGAGAATTCAACTCGGCCAAATCTTCAACAACAATACCAACAACCATACTAACAACGTCAACAATTAATTCAAAACGCATTCTAACGTTAGTAACTCTTTTCTACATAATTCGACAACATTCCATTTATATTCAATTTAACTACGTACCTTCAAGTCAACATCAACGCTCACATGTTCAAGTACTAATCCGAGATCGTTCAAACAAGATTCAAGAACACTTCAAACAATCCGCACACTATTCAAAACAACCCAACCAATATACAACTTCACCCGAAACCTCCCCAAACCCGAGAACAACAACAACAACACATTCCTCTCTCCCAAATTCATGAATTACACCAACAATCCACACGTTAACAATGTCATTCTCATAAATATAAAAACTACATTCAATTCACGTTGGCTTCTAAAACAGCCCACAACAATTACAACTTCAACTTAAACCATTAAACTTTCATTATCATCATAGAATCCATAACGACAACAACCAAAATACTAAATAAAATTGATTCATTCCTTACCACACAAGACAATCCATATTCGGCCACCACCCCCAACACACAACTTTCATGATTTTCATTCATTTCTACATACTACAACATACACAAACCATCCATAACATATAAAAAGAAGATTAATCCTTACCTTTTCCACTCAACTTCTCAACTTGGCTAGGGTTGTAAATGGCACAAACGAATGGTTTGTTGACTCCAACAACTACTCCACGTTAACAAGGACCTTCCAATTGGTTGAATTGCTAGAAGAAAATATTTTTTTGATCACTATTTTTGGACCTCAATTTTTGGTCACCATGGCCGAATGGTCTCCCTTGTTTTTCTCCAAGTTTCTACAATTTTCCTAAGTGAAAAGATGATGAAAAATGTCATGCTAGTCATCTACTATGTACTTATATGAATTATACAAGTGTACCATGGCCCACACATGGGTTGGATCAATTAAATTTGGCCAAACCATGTGTGGGAGCCACACCACACCACACGGCCACTTGGCCCTTTTGTGGTTCATGACCAATTATTTTCCTAATTCCAAATTTGCCCTTAATATTCCATACCAATAATATTATACGCAACTTGTGCCTTAAAACAAAATCGGAGGTTAAAAGTCTCTACCTCGTATCCCGGAATAGTCTTGTCCTTAACTTATCATGGTTAACTCGGATTATCCCAATGTACAAAATACGGGATATAACAATTTTGGTGTTGATAATGATGTTATTGTCGTGGTTGTCATTGTTGTTGTTGTTGGTTACTGGATTATAATTTCGTGCTGGGCATATAAACAGGGGAGATGCTGCCCGACTTTTGGCAGGATATAAAGAAGTCTAATTTGAAAGCTCAAGTACAAGGACACGACGATGAGCCTAAGGATTGTATGAATTCTTTCGAATGTAGATTTACGCGCTCCAAAGGATAAGCGTAGGTATTAAGAGACCGAACGGATATGTTAAGGCTCGTCCCTTTCTTTCAAAGGCATGATTCCTAAGTTATGATTCCATATATGGTTCCATCCTCTTCTTACCTCCAAAAGTTAGACGTTCATGATTCTTAATAAGTTTCTTATGATACCAAAGAGAGATGTTTTCTATGATGATTATGATGACGATGATGATTTCATGTGTAAAGGTTCCAAGCTTATGGTTTCAATGTGAATATGAATATGAGAATGTTGAGCTATTTCTTGATTCTCAATTTTACTCATTGATGATGACTCCATTTCTAAAGATTCCAAAAGGGATGAAGTGACGTTTTATGAGATGTATGACCTTATTTTATGCTTTCCCTTGATGTTATTCTTCATTGATAGTCTCACCTCATAATGGTAGTTCCTTCAAGGTGAGATATGACGATCATAACGTTGCATAATACAATCGGAGGTTACCGACCTTATGTCACTCCGATAGAGTCATAGCTTTTGATTGGGCTCTTATGCATGCTTATGTGATGAAGATTACACCGCGTCTATACGGCTGGGCAGCACCACTACGGTGAGCGTAGTGGGCGGCTTATAGATGATTACACCGTGCCTATACTGCCGGGCAGCACCACTACGGTGGGTGTAGTGGGCGGCTTATGGATAATGATAATAACACCGTGTCTATATGGCACGGGCAGCACCACTAGTGGGCGGCGTGAGATGATTAGCCCAGACGCGGGCTAATGATATTATTTGATTCAGACAGTTATGTGTGTATGTATGGTATGTTTTAAAGGTAAAAGTGAGCATGCATGATTCTGCCTCAAGAGGCACTCAGATGTACAGGTTACTCTTTTATCTCATGATATGCTCTATATTTCCATCATGTTATATTATTCATGCTCTATATCCCTTAATATTATATTATTCATGCCTTACATACTCAGTACATTATTCGTACTGACGTCCTTTCTTGTGGACGCTGCGTTCATTCCCGCAGTTCGGTAGCCGGCGAGTGAGCCGCACTGCGTAGGACCTCTCCTCGCCTCCGCCGCCGAGCTCCATTTGGACCGAGCTTGACCTTTTGGTATGCTATTTTACCGTGTACATATTTGGGTATGGCGGGGCCTTGTCTTGTCTTTTCTACGATCCGTTTTTCATAGAGTCGTAGACGGATATGTAGCCATGATGTTATGTACCTCGTCTGCGCTTGTTTTGTTGTACAAAGATATGTAGCGGCCTCATCGGCTTGCGTTGTTACTCTCAATAATTATGTTGATATGTATACGTTGGCCGTGAGTTCTCGAGATGGTGTTTCTTGTGTTGATTGTTCAGGAGACAGTATAGCTCAATTATAGATTGTGTATGGGCCCAGGATAATTAGTGAGAAATAGATGCAAGCATAGGAGTGCTAGGCCAGTAGGGGTCAGGCATTCGTCACGACTCAGCGGTTTGGGTCGTGATAGAAATTTTGCCCAGAAAATAGCATTTCCACCTCATGGGGTCGAAATTCTAGATGTAATTTTTAGATTTCGACCTCATGAGGTCGGTTTTAATAACATCTAGAAATATAATTTAAATATTGCGACCTCATAAGGAGGTCGAAATATTTAAATTTATCTTATAATATTGATCTAAACTTTGGCCACATGTGGTAGAAAATTTCAAATTATATTAGAACCAAAAATAATATTACTGACCTCATGAGGTCCGTAATATAATTTTTGAATTTGGGTTGTTAAACAATTATTGACCTCATGAGGTCCTTTTTTTTCGACCATGTCGGAAAAAAATTCAACCAAGGGTTTAACGACGCCAGCTTGAGGTCGTTTTTTGGTCGAAAAATCCAGTTTTTCGACCTCATGACGTCAAAAATTTAAGTGGAAAAAACTATTTTTTTAGGCAGTGATATACACTGTATTTTTTGGAATGTTTCTCTCACGCAAATCTTTCTGCTCTCTTTTCAATTTTGAAATTTTTAGGTGGGAGGAGGTCTTGGGAGGGTGTGGTTTTAAAATAGCAGTGTTTCCGGGGATTATCAAAATATACATTTTATTTGCAGGGGGAATTAAGGTTGGGTGTGGGGGGCAAACCAAACCAAAAAAAAAATAGATGTGCTATTTCTCTAGATCACAACATTTTCAGCTGCATACGGCAAGATGTTTTAGAAGTACAATATTTAAAATTTGAAACATTGAATAAAGACAATATAAGAAGCCTTCACTAACAGTGTGTTACCCCATAAGAGGGTAAGTGACATTTAAGATGTTAACACAATTTAATGTGTTTGTGGAAATATACACAAAGTATAGCATCCACTACAAAGTCCAAAGAATGGATCTTATCAGCAAGCTAGGGGATCCTAAACTTCATTATCTTTGACTCTCCAAAAATAACAAAGTGAACACTGCACTTTAACAGTACATATACTACATAGGTGCTTCCGATTCGTCGCTAACATCACCGCCACTAACAAAACAAGATGACTGTAGTCCAAAATATAATCATTGAGAAGATTAGTTTGACCTGTTCCATCCTCACAAGAAGCGCATAAAGCAGGAAATGGGGAGAACCGTGAATTTCTTTCTTCCTTCATATTAGCAGTCTGGGAACTGCTTCTCTGTCCAATAGAATCTAAGTAAATCCTGTCCCTCTACATCAAATATGGAGAGGATGAAAGTGCAAATCAGAAATTTATATCCTTTATTGGAACTGAAGAAAGAAGTGAGACGATTGGGCGAAGTAGCTGGTGAAGTCGTAATTTGTTTTTTTGCTGAAACAACAGAAAGGGCATATTCATGCGTTTAACTTGATGGCCGCATCAAGTCCATCCACCGTGTTCTGCTGTGACCAAAGTTGTGCATACCTCCCTGACCTTGATAGAAGAAATTCATGTGGCCCTTGTTCCACCACTTTCCCATCCTCCAAGACTATGATCTGATAATCAGAACCAAATATCCAATATAAATATTATCAAGTGTAATCAACTAGTGAAAAAACTAAAGAGTAAGTTCAACTTTACAAATAGCAGGATACAACACATTTGAACCACAATAATTGGAACTGCCGACCCAAGATCAGATTCAACACTTCGCATTTGTGATATCATTAAACAGCTTATAACCTATTGTTGTCTATTAATTATAATAACTTTTCGCATTAAACAAAAAGGACTATATTCTTAGCCGATAGACAGTAAACATCATTGTGGTTTTGCAAGGTCCAAGAAGAAAAGAAAAATTTGTAACCACACGTCTGATGAAATAAGTTAGAAGAAGAGAATATTTTGTAACTGCACAATTCTGATGAAACTCTGCGAAACATGTTATACGCCAGCCACTAAAAAACAAAGTAATGTAGTCCTACCATCCTGAATTGTTCACTTTATGCCAATGGTTCGTCTGATCTATTTCCTAACATACAATTTCCTTATGTCCCAAAGTTGGTGTCAATTTGATTTAGGCACGATCGTTCAATGATTTTTATTGTATGCCAGTAAAAGTTGGTAAAACGGTTTAACTTTTTTAAGAAATAAGATAGAGTTCGCAATAAGACAGGGTCCTAGAGTTACTTTAATAATAGAGTATTATGAAGTATCAGTGCAGAGAAAAACTCACTTTTACGAGCGTGGATATAATTTTGGGACAACCCAAGAATAGGAAGTAGGTTAATTGGACAAGGGGGATATCTATCTAACATAAAAGATGCATGGAATACTGAATTTCTACATCTCACTACCACATCTTGAACTCTAATCAATTTTTTTTTGATAACCTGAACTCTAATTAATATTATATTTGATGAGCACAATAATTTCACCTCTGGACTTGTCAAAAGACATATCTCAGGAGAGCACCTAAATTATACCAAACTTCAAGAAAACTCGGTATATTTTTCCAAAATGAAGTTACAAGAATAAATATTGGAGAATGAGTACTCAATACGAAATTTACTAGAACACATACCTCATCACATTGCATAGCTGTAGTGAGCCTATGGGCAATAAAAACTGCGGTCCGATTATTTGCTAGAGACTTCAAAGCACTTAATATTTCTGATTCTGTCGTGCTGTCAAGTGCACTCGTGGCTTCATCACAAAGCCTAACAGAGAAGGAAAAAGGGTAATAAACAATTTATTACAGGAAGAACAAAGGATAAAGAATGGAAATCGACAACAACCCCTCTCAATTAGTAGGTCAGTCAAAGCCTTTCTGCCTGGTTTGAAAACATTAACCTCCAGTTAACATGATAATCAGCCCAAGATTATTCCCAGGTTAACGTAAGGCCTAAACACAACATTAGAGTGCTATCAACTCAAGATTCTGACGACGGCGATTTACTGAGCAACTAAAATAGAAGCAGCAATTATCATGACAAATGATGCAAATATACGCTCTCTGTAACACAGTATTTATATGTGGGTGAAGAAAAGAGTACTTCAATGAATGGAGAAAAAATGCACTTCTGGGAAGATAGGCAGAACCAACAAAAAAGAGACATCCGATTTTGTTTACATAAAAGACGGGCTAGGAACATGGCCTAAGCATTTTTACATTCTAAAAAGAGGATATCTTGGTAAGTTGTCAGAGCAAAAGGTTCTCGCAACATGCCTTTAATGAGCCGTCTGAGCAAAATACAGGTCTATAAGCCAGTACTAAGAGAAGGTGAAATTAAACACAGGAGACAAGGCTGTTAAATGTGTGTTGTGAAGGTAAGAGAGACGCTCTGGGTTAAGTCAAGCAATCGAAAAGAGATGAAGCTGTATAGACACCAAGAAAAGAGATGATTTAAGGGAACATGAATCTTTGTAGCATCTGCCAAATTGCTCGAAACAACTAATCCAAAGTAATAAAATCGACCTTAACGCATCTTGATCTTCCTGGAAATGACCTTTGACCCCAAATGTTGCGGAAACTTTTTCTGACAGTGAACAGCAAAGAATGACACTTTTCAAAAAGTTCTTATTTATCTCAGATACCTAATCCTCATAATTGAAATTGACTGCACTAAACAAATATTATAATTCTGTAAAGATCTACAAACTGTGGTTCTTTTAGTTGGAAACTAAGGACTAATTTATGAGCACATACAGAAAATGAAGTAAAGGTAGATCCCTGAGCCAACACAAGTTCATTATACTAGGGTGACAGGCGAACTTACAATATCGCAGGTGCTTTAAGGAATGCACGCGCTAGTGCAACCCTTTGCTTCTCGCCACCACTTAACTGCAGGAGATGGAAAAAGAAAGACTGATGTCACAGAATGTAGTCAGAGGCATATATGACTTTATAAAACAGAAAAGAATTGAAAAGCAAGTCCTGTGATAAAAAGAATGAATATTTGGACGGAGTGCTATGTAATCCTAAAATGATTTATCACGTATTTTTCTGCCTCGCTATAACAACAATAATACCTCAATCCCAAGTTTGTTGGACTGGCTATACCGATATTCACTGTTCATGGTGCTCCATTTAGAGCTGTCTCAATTCAATATTCAATAATTTAGTTCTCTGACACTAGAAGTTCTCAACATCTTCTACTGCATACAAATTTTTAACAAGATCAATAAACTCCTAGCAAATATTGGACCTAAATTAAAGTAAGCCTGCCCACATGACTAAGAGCCCGTTTGGATGGGAAGGCTTTTGACTTATAACCCAAAAGCCATAAGTTAGGAATTGTAGCTTATGACTTTTGGCTTATTTTTGTCATTTTGGCTTAAAAACAAGTGCTTAAAAGCACTTTTTTATTTTACCCAAACACTACAAAAGTGCTTAAAAGCTATTTTGGCTTAAAAGCACCTAAAATAAGCCAATCCAAACAGGCTCTAAGTCTTTATCCCCATTAAATGATATCCCCTTTAGGAGTCTCTTTCTTCTACTGTGCATTAGTCTTTGCTAAGTTTGTTTGCATTCCAAGAGATTATAGGTCTTTGAAGCAATTTCTTCCATGCAATGTTATTAAAAGCGGAAAGCACAAAAAGCTGCAAGGCCTGTTGGGGCTTTAAGCGCAAAGCGAAAATAAAATGTGGGCTTTAATGAAAAAAAGCGCAAATGAAGAAAAATACAAACACATATGTTTAGTCCAAGACTAGTAACAATAAGCATAAATAACATATATATGAACAAAAATATTAAGAAAAAAATAACGATCAAGTGAAATATCAATTGTTTAGTGTCGCATCTTCAGGAGACGCTAGATGGAAAGAAAAAGTATGTCTTAAAGCCTTGATACGACTCCAATGCGAACATTAAGCGGGACAAAGCGCTCAACATGTTTGGTGCCTCGCTTCAGGGGTTAGTCGCCTTTGATAACACTGCTTCCACGTAGTTTTATGCTTACCTCGTCCTCTTTTGACACCCTCAATTACCATGCTTTCACACATATGGACCGGTACATTTGCAGATCGATGTAGAACATGACAAACCATCTTATCCCACGTGTGCTATTTGCACCTTTTGACGAATGTCATCATTTATAATCTTGGTTGATTTTGTACGACCCTCATTCATCTAAACATCCGCATGCCTACAACATATGTTGGACCTTAGAGGCCCAACATTAACTCCCATACAACATTGTTGGTCTTTCAACCGTTCTATCAAACTTGCCTTTCACTTTGGTAGGTATCCTAGGAGGTGGCAATATAAGCAAAGAAAACATGACGCACCCAACCCGCCCAAACTCTCATTTAGTAATTCAACCCATTTTGACCTGCCCAAATTAGACAATCTAAAAGTGGGGCTGATTTAGGCTTAAATATCTAGCCCAGATTGACCCATGAGAAACCATGTCAAAAACCTTTTTTTTAAAAATTGTTTGATATGTAATACATAGCCATAACAAAATGAAAAAAAAAGTTTGGGAAATTTACGCACTATATTTTTGAAAATATTTACGGCATGTGGCCCATATTTTGTGTATAAACACGCGATTTAGCCAATATTTGTGTATAAACACCATTTATGCACTATTATACACTTCTATACAAGGTTGGTACATTATGTATAATGCTTTCCCCCCGTGTATAATGTTGTATAATATTGTGTATTGGGCTACGTGGCGTATATATTTTCAAGAGCCGTATATTTTTGAAAATTTCCCAAGAAATTTTGTTAGTTTTATTTGGTAATTAAACAAAATCTAAGAAAACAAACAAAAAAATTAAAAGTACGTAAGAGTTGGGTAGGTTGGGCTATGGCCGATAGTTTGCGGGTCTTAAACCCAACCCATCTCGGCAGAAGTAACAATTGGGTGGGTTGATAACACGTCAATATATTAACTCAATATATTAACTCAGCTCATTTTGACATGCCCAAATTTAGCCCAACCCACCCATTTAACACCCTTATCTATCGTCCTATCGTATAACCTGTAGCACTTCTCTACTTTACTATCCTATTTTAAATTTTGTATGGTTCATCTTATTCCATCATATCATTCTCCTGAAATATCGAACCTAGATATCTGAGATTTTTGCATTTCGTCACCACAATCCCCTCTAATTCATCTTATTTCTCTCTGGTTAAACTGGTACTCAATATATTCAATATCTACTTATCCTGAAACCCTTATTCTTGAGTGACTCCCATAATTTAAGCTTTTGGTTGACACCCTTGTTGATTTCGTCAATTAACACAACATTATATGCAAGTACCAAACACCATGACCCTATCATGTATATTGTTTAACTCGGACAAAATAAGTACAAGCTTAATGCAAATCTCTTTTGTAAAACCCACTACTGCTGAAACTCAATTGTATCTCCTACCATTATACCCACACTAGTAACGGTTCGTTCATACATAATTGGGTTACGAAAATGATCATGACAGAAGTAGAGAGTGTCTGGTTTTAATCTGAAATGTATGCTTGCGACTCTAGATAACCAGAAACTATAACTTCAAATCCAAATGGAAAATGTCGATGAATTGTACTAATAAATCTTTACATACAACTATAAGAACATCACTTTTCAACCTACTATCCACATGGGTTATCTTAACAAGTGATGTATATGATTTTGCGTCAACTATGACATGATTACCCTTCCATGTCCTACCTACATGGATAAACTTCAACATGATCGAGGCGGGGCAAAGAATAGGCCTAAAAGTCACAAAGACATGCTCCTGCACATAAATAGAGAAAAATGGGGGACTGAAAAAACTCACCTTCAGTCCACGTTCTCCCACCACTGTAGCATACGTTTGCGGGAATTTCATAATAGTGTCATGGATTGCAGCTTGTCGAGCAGCAATGTACACCTTAATGAACCATTTCATTTTGATAACAGGGGAGAGTCAGATGATGTAAGAATTGCCAAAGTAGAAAGAGAAGCAAGTACCAAATTCTTAACAGACCTCCTCCTCCGAGGCAGATAGCCGTCCATAGTGAATATTGTGAAATATAGTATCATTGAAAAGAACCTGGAAAAACAAAGAAATGGTTGTTTTCAACCCACACATTTTTCAGGGACCATGCTGAATATTAAGCTTGATAACTTATGACAACTTACAGTATCCTGGGGAACAACACCAATAGATTTCCGAAGACTCTCAAGAGTAACCTCCCGAATATCTTGACCATCTATTCTTATCTGCCAACAGCAAAATGCCATAAAAACTCTAAATATCTGACAAAAAGAAGAGAACTTCTGCCTGAAATGTAAATTCACCGTTCCCATGTACAATCATCTAAATGAGAACATTTACCACCACACACAGGTTTTCAAGTTTGTATCCATGTTTAACCAAAACTAACATTTCTTCACTTCCTTTTTATGTGTCTAATTTTTTCAATCGCATAAACACCAGTGAAACAGGATCAGCATGATTATGTGGAGTATGATGAAACCCATCCCCTGATATTGTGAACATAAAATGATGAACTTTCACCGCGCATGAATCTGCAAACCAGTTTATGAACAGTACATGAAAGTGCAACCTCAAAAAATAGGGCTTATCAAGCACATGGACAAAGATTGATCAGGACATTGGTCAGATTCCTTCTCACATATTAAAAATTATATGCCATGAGAATTCCATTGCAATAACAGTCCCTAATCAGCAGTTTGACAAACACTGCAAACAGAATTCAGCCAATTGTTTGTCAACATACTATTTGTAGTAATTGTCAGTCGGTCTTCTCTCTGGAGATATATGCTAAAACACCAGTTTCCTTATCATGCATACCATTTAAGGATTTTTTGTCAGTTTTCAAAAGCGATCATAGATAATTGAAAAATAAATACTTCCGGAAAAGATTAGCCAGGAAACTGATCTGACTTTCTAATTCTATAAGGTGAAAGAAGTGCAAACCAACAGGCCCTTAAATTGCTAGGGCAGGCATCCAAGTTTAATATGATGAGAGACACTGTAAGGCTCTCAAACGTTGTGATGAAAAAGCAGGCCCAAACAATATGAAACCTGATCTCAATTCATTGATTTGGCCTCTACTAAGTAGTAACTGAGCATATATAGCTACGATTCCACAGTATTTACCCCAAAAAAAAAAAAAAAAGATAATGAGGAAAGCTTTAAATCTTACATTTCCGGAATGGGTGTCAAAGAATCTGAAGAGCAATCTAAGAATGGTTGATTTGCCTACAACAGAAAGTAATATGTGGATGAGGACTTGCAAAAAGTAGCATAAACAATAACAAACTGTATGGAATCCCTAGGTTAAACACAAAACTTCCAAATTCCAACAGGCAATGAGATAGCACAGTTGAATATTTATAGTGCCTTTTAAAAGGGCTGTATCCTACAGTCAGCTAAGAGGCA
Organism: Lycium ferocissimum; assembly: GCF_029784015.1. Taxonomy (NCBI): domain Eukaryota; kingdom Viridiplantae; phylum Streptophyta; class Magnoliopsida; order Solanales; family Solanaceae; genus Lycium; species Lycium ferocissimum. The sequence goes on from NC_081348.1 coordinate 91,459, forward strand.
TCTCATATATTGGTCAGGATCTGGGGCAGGCCCATATTTAGATAGAAAGAATGACGCTTCCAGAAAGCTAACAAAGAGAAAAGAAAAAACAAAAACAACCTTTTCAGTTGTTTTCAGCATAAGTTCTACACCATAGTATCATATTGGTCAAACTTCAACAAGTAAACACACATACAATTCGATCAAGAGAGGGGCATATAATAAAAAACTTACAGAAGCATCTCTAGCTATCCAACTTCAAAATTTATCCCTCATTTATGCACCCTAGGGGCTTCAGCAACAAGACTAACCTATGCCACATATTGGTTCCTTTAAGTGCTGCCATCCTAAGATCTTTACTGTACTACTCAGATACGCATTTTTATCTCATGCCTGTTAGATTAGCTAACTAAGATGACTTGCTTTTGCTTAATATGCAGTATAATAAAGCCTAAATGGAACAGTCGCTAGATCACAGAGCAATTAAATTCAAAGTAAATGGATAAATTAAGAATGAAAGGTTGAAACAGAATAAGGAAAATGACAAACCATACCACTGCCACTCGTTCCTACAATAGCTACACTTTTTCCAGCTGGGACAATGAAAGAAATCCCGTCTAGAATCTTCCTTTCTGTCAAATAACTATGAAAACAATGGAAAGAACAAGCATATTCACTAGTCCATTAGGTGGCACAGTAGGGAAAGCAACAACAACAACAACAAGCCCAGTAGAATCCCACCATGTGGGGTCTGGACAGTAGGGAAAGCAAGCAAGCATATTTACTTTAAACAATTATACATCATAATGAACTGCAAATTAAACGAAGAACAGCAGCTGTGCAATCAACCTAACAACAAAAGCTGCAGAACCTGAAGTGATTTGGAAAGCTCCTACTTCCAAAGTACTTGGAAAGCATTAAGCAGCATTGCTAGCTAGAAAGACTTGTAAACGAGCCCATAACATGTGCTTTGCTTTAGGACATCATAGAGTGCTTGTATGAGCAGAAGCAGTATGATCAATGACTATGAGTAGAAAAATTAGTCAATTGTCTGATACATGAATTAAGAAATCTTGTCCATATCCCTTCCATATCATGGAGCAAGCTTCTATTCTATCATTCACACTGTCCAAAACATTACAGAAACAGGATGGTCCTCCAGACAGCACTCCACTCTTCCCTCAATCTGCATAGACTCCAACTTGTGAATGTCTTTTCAACAGTGCTTGGTAACACCCATGCCAAATTGAACAATGAATATGCAAGATTCACAAGAATTAAGTAACTTTGCAATGCAAATGCGTTCGCATTTTAGCCACTTCCTTCGCACAAATAACACCAACTAACCATGATTCTCCTCATCCTCCTCCTCCTTGTTAGGTTCATGCACCGTCAACGTAGCATCCCTTACAATACACCATGTGAAAAAGCTACTTTTTTCCGGGCTTTACTGCCCACACCTTTTCCAACGCCTTTCTTCTCCACTTCCTCCATGAACTCCCTGTAGCACGATTCTACAGCAAAACATTCTTCATCCCCCTTCCCTCCATTACAGCTTTCCCTCCCTATAGCACTCGATGATATCTCATCCAACTCCCTGATCCTCCCTTTTCAAACAATCCACTGGCATGGCGAGTTTACTCCAGGCTAGTATTGCCACACCATAACTCCTTCCGAAAGAGAACTCTTGTGCTATTACAACCACAAACCCAATGTATTCCACCGACATAGAAACCTTCAATAATCCCCTTCCGTACACTTACCATATGCACTGCATTGTTTCACTTGAGAACCAGCCATTACTAACCGTGCTACATTTAGCAATTATTACCTTACGATATACTCCCTCTGTCCCAATTTATGTGGCACCGTTTGACTTGGCACAAAGTTTAAGAAAGAAAGAAAGATTCTTGAAATTTGTGGTCTAAAACAAACCTTAGCGATTTGTGTGGCTATGAATCATTTCATTAAGGGTAAAAGAGAAATTAAAGTTAAATTGTTTCTAACTATAGAAAGATGACATTCTTTTTGGGACAGACTAAAAAGGAAAGTGTGCCACATAAATTGCACGGAGGAAGTAGCAGTTTCCTCATGGGTGAATATCCACAACCATTTTACATCAACGTTACGTTAAACGATAGAAATTCTATATTGGTGTTACATGTGCAAGCTGATGCCTGACGGGAGAGGATGCCAATCACCTATTAGTGCATAAAGCAGTGAAGCAGCTAAGGTCGAAGCAGTGGGTGATGTCAGCTACAGTTAAGGATGCCATGTTAGGTCGGGCATTTAGACGTAGGAAAAGAAGATGGTGGCCATGGAATGTAGCGCCACTCACACTCATATGGACTCTTCCAAGAGTGAAACATGAGAACTTTGAGGGAGCAAAGAATGTCTTTGCACAAATTATGGTAAACTTTTGTTTCTTTTACACTTTTGGAGCACCCAAGAGATGCGGGTCATTGATGAAATGGGTTGTCTTAATAGAGAACTTGATTTTCGTGTAGATTCTCTACCACTTGCGATGGCTTATCCCATTATATTGATAACATCACTAACTTATCAAATAGAAGTAGAAAATCTCTGTATCCCTAAGATCCGTCAAGAGAAATGAAATTCTCTTCCAATCCACCAAATAAAATTTTTACCCCCCTCCTTTCTTCCTACAAGAAATCCTTCAACATCTTCTCGTCTAACCAAATAGCTATAGGCATGTAGAATAGAGACATAAAATTAGTGGGGATGTTAGAAAATGTTGACGATGATACTGCTTCTAAAAGCACTTGTTTCATAAAAGAAGCTACAAGCAAACATCAGATGAATTATACCTATCCAAAAAAAAAAAAACATCAGGTAAATATGACGATTAAGAATAAACCCAATCACAAGTAGCCTCGAATACAAATTGCAGTAATCGACAAGCAAGAATGCTCAAAGCACCACGCGATAGTATCATTGCAGGGCTAAATTGATGAAACCACTCATAGTTCAATCAAGTCACCAGTCTAACCCTGATTGGGATTAAACACTCAATTTTCTTTAGAGTATACCAGAGATCACCAACCAGAATGTTTGATAATGCGTGTCTATCACCACACCAGAATGTTTGCTATTGCATGTCTACCTATCTATATATACATAGAATGCGTACAAACTGTATGATTGAGTGAAAACATGTGCTTTAAGGAAAGCTATAACTATTCTAAAAAACCATAATTCATTCAGAAAATATCAAAAGAAGAAAGAACTTGATATGCACCTGAAGTGAACATTCTCAAATTGAATGCTACCCCCGCTTAACTTGAGAGATTTTGCATCGGCTGCATCTCTGATTTGAGCTCTTTCCTGTATGTTATTCAAAGATCTGCTCAAAACATTTATATATATGCACGACATATAGAACATGCACGTAAGGTTTTTGTTTTTTGATAAGCTAAAATAGACTTCATTAGAGGATCGCCAAGGAGGAACTCAAAGAAACACAGGCTACAGCAAAGCTGTAAGAGTTACAGAGCCAAAACACCTATGAAATCCACAAAACTGATCTCAAGTACTATGTTTCCCTTACACCAAAAACACAAATTTTGAAGACATCTACTCTTTACAAAAGCTGCATTACTCTATGATTCTCAAAACACCTCTTAATCCTTTCCAACCAAATGATTCAAAACATGCATGTAACTTATCACTATCATATAAATGAATTAATTCTATATCAGAAAAAATGGCATTTCTGGTGGTCATTCCCTTCTTTTTGTTGCTTATGACATGAATAATGATAGTTCAATTTAGCAAGGACATGCCATGGCAGGTTGAGCAAATGTGTTTGTAGCCAAATCACCATTTCTGTATCATCAAGGTCTGCTATCAGAGTGATACAGACGCTGCAATGGATAAAGATATATGTGGCTATATGTTTGGAAACTAAATGTTTAATACTTGTACCCATGGAGCCTTTGGCATCACTCTATTTTTTCTTTTTTTTTTTTTTTTTTTGATAAGGTGGAGCCTTTGGTATCATATTGGTGCAGATTAATGAAATTTCTATTGATTTATCAAAGAGAACACTGAACAGGATAATGGACAACGCAAAAGAAGGGCATTAGTTTACCAATCCCTATTGACCACCCATTGCTTCCTAGAAAAGCTGAAAATATTCAAAATATATCGCAAGTGGACACATCAAATAATTCACAAGATAATAATAATCCCCTCAGAATACGACATCCTTTTATCATTTCGATCAGTAGTTGTGCAACTTAATTCAGTTTGGGGGAGATAAATTTATTTTATAACAATTTCCATTTAATTGTCAAAGAGAGCAGAAGATGTGAGGATATTAGACTAGGCCTCAAGACATCAAGCGCTTTCAACACCTCCAGCTACTTAAGTTTGAGCAGAATATTCTATGTCAGCAAAGAGATACACAAGAGAGAGCGGATGTATCAATCTATCAGAGCAAGAGTGGACGAACTAAAGAGAGATAGTGCTTGCTACCACAGCAGACGAGAATGAAAGAAGTGATTACTCCATAAAAGAGCCAACTTTATCATCATTCAGATCCTATCCTGATTGGTAAGATATATTATAATGCCTGTATGTCCAATTCTTTTAAGCTGCAGAAATAAATCAGCCAGACCCCTAGAGAGACAATATGAGGTACAATATCTCATTATGAACTTAGGAAGCAGGCTTCCAGAGGCACCATTAGATACCACAAATCTTACAACCGTCTGCAGGTTATGTTTTCTGCTCCAAAGTTTGATGTCACTTTGCTAACAGTTTCCTCTATAATCTTTTACATATCAAAAATGTATCTAGCAAATGAAACAAAACAGCAATGATATCACGGAAGCTGGATGATACCTCTAGTAACTGAAACATTGATTTCATGTCCACTAGACTTTGTACAGTCTCACGATATACACTACCAAGGAAATTCAGCGGAAGCGATAGCTGGAACAGCAGCCCATTTACCATGACCTATCAAAATAGTAATATTTCTTATTAAACTGCTAGCACTGCGGAAAAAGATAATCACTCCGCTAAGGTAATTAGAGAAAGTTCTACCAAGTCACCAATAGTCATGACGCCATTCATAATCCCATTCGAACATAAAACCATAGCAGCTGAGAGAGCTATGCTGAATATTGCATTTTGCCCAAAGTTCAACATTGCAAGACTACGTTGTGTCTTTAAGGCAGCATCTTCGTATCCTGGAGACAACAACATTATCATGATTGCTTATTCCTAGATATGAAAATGGAGAGGAACAATGTAACCTCAAAGTTTTTTATATCATAAGCCAATGACCATATAATAGTTTTTAAACCACTGGGAGAACGAGCATATTCTTCTGCTGCCTCATCGCTAGATTCCAGATCAAAGGTACACTTACAGTGAAGCGAACCCATGTTTCTATTTTTCTGATAAGGTGCGAGGCAACCCATGTTTTGTTGAAGGGAAGCCATGTAGACATGGTATCACCATTCTGTGAAACTTCATAAAGTTCAATGATTTCTGTTTTTCTTTATCATGAAATGTTGATTGAATGATTGATTAGCGATTTCCTAGCTCAATCATAGGAGTAGATTGATTCTAGAATATTGTAATTGATTGTGTAATTATTGCCTTTCCTTATTTAGTCCTAGGACTCATTGTATAAGTACTATTTCTCGTGGGATATAAAATTAGCTAAAGGGAAAAGGGTCAAATTTGCCCCTGGACTATGCAAAATAGAACAGATTTGCCCTTCGTTAATAGTTGGGTGAATATGCCCGTAACTAGTTGACGACAAATTTGCCTCTGAACTATGCGAAATTAAGCAAATTTCCCCTTAATTTTAAATGGTGGAAGCATAACACCCGGTGATGCCACCCATTACACAATTACGGGTAAATTTGAACCTTTCGCATAGTTCGGGGGTAAATTTGACCTTTCGCATGGTTCGAGGGAAAATTTGACCCTTCCCCCTAATTTTGAGTTTTTAAATTTTTTTTGTTCCTCCTTCCTCCCTTCTTGGCCCTACCTCTACCACCAATCACCCTTTGTTCCTCCTTCCTCGTCTCTCCCCACCACCATTGTCATCATCACCTCCACCACCATCTTCTCTTTCCCTTTCCTTTCTCTCTCTCTCTCTCTCTTCCCGTCACCCCACCACCACCTACACCACTAGGAGGGAATGCGCTAAACGACTTGAACATGCAATACAAAATACGACATCCTTGCACGAATTTGAGAGGGAGTGTTGCTTGATTGATTAGCGATTTCCTAGCTTAACTATAGGAGTAGATTGGTTCTACTCTATTGTAATTGATTGTGTAAGTATCATCTTTCCTTATTTAGTCTTTTTTTTTTTTTTCAAGGATCTTTCCTTATATAGTCTTAGGACTCATTGTATAAGTACTAATTCTCATGAGATGTAAAATCATTAAAAAATACAGAGAAGACATTTCTTCTTCATGAAATTATAAATCATTATAAAGTCCACCTGAAATTTTACAGTTAAGCTAATTGCCAAAAACCGTGTCAAATGTTACCACAGCTGATGCAATCTGATTCACCCAACATATACAAAACTTAACACCATAACATAATAGTGCAGAAGAGCTTAATGACGAGAAAAAAAGCATAAGTCAATACAACTTACTCTTTAAAAGGTGATCGTACTTCTCAGCTTCAAAGACCTCATTGTTAAAGTACTTAACAGTCTGAATAAAATGAAAATTGCCAACACAATCAAGTGTATTGCACATCAGAAACTAGATGAATAAATAAGCTAATCATGGTACATCAAAACACAAGCTTACCTCATAATTGATAAGTGAATCTATTGCTCTTGTGCTTGCATCATTATCAGCTTTATTCATCTCCTTCCTAAACTTAGTTCGCCACTGTAACATACAAAATAACAGGAAGTTTAGACAAAAGATACTTGAAGCCGGACTCATTAAAAGTTACTGATTGATATGATCCTACTTGGCACACCTCATTTCAAGACTTACATCCAAGGCCTAGATATGGAACTTCAAGCTCTACAAGCGGCATGGATGATAAGGATGGAGTTGAAGGCCTTTGGAGGCCCATACAAGCCCCACAATGAGGCCTATGATGTGTGGGAGATGGCTTGGGAGTTGATTGAAGAAGAAGCTACTAGAAAGGGGACCAAATGCGCAAAGTGGCCAAACGTGCAAATAGGGACATTTCTGCAAATTGGCTACACCTGCAAACTTGGACAAGATCGGGAGTTCGCTATTTGTGCAAGGAAGGTTATGCTTGCAAGAAGGCCATGCATGCAAGGTTGATTAGAGGGCCATCTATGCAAGGAGGGGCGTGTTTGGCCATTGAAGGCCAATTCTTGAATTGAAGACTATAATAAGAAGACTAGCCAAACAAGGCCCTTACTTCATTAAGGGTAGCATTATAATTGCCTATTAGTCTTCTTTACTTAGCTTGTATATATAGCTTGTCTTTCATTTCATTACTTAGATTTTGATGATGAATATTTGAGAGATACTCATATTTTGAGTGATAGATTGTTAGGTAGATTCTAGGGCTATTTTAGTCAATATGATGGTGGAATCCATTGTTGGTTTGTGAACCTTTTATGTCCATTGATATTCATGAAGAGATTGCCATTTGTGGATTCAAATTGAATCTCTTGCCTTGAGTGTCAAATAGTAGTGGTTCTTTTAGGATCGGATTCAATTGGAAGGGTCTAAGTTTAATATACTTAGGTTTGTCCATAAATTCGCCCTAATTGGGTCTTACTTTTATCCTCTATTCCTCATCCCCTTTTCTTCGTATCTTTAAATTCCGCGTTTTTGGATTGAATTGGTTCTTCCCCAATTCGATTCGTATCACTGATACATCAGCTAGCACCTAGCTGCCACTGCCAGTATGACCAATGAATAACTAAAAGAGGTAGAGGGGCATGAAACCCAAAATAAGAGACAAAGCCAAGCCAAAGGATAGATGGGTTTAAGCACGTAGATAACCTGGGTAATACTCAAGGTGAAAGCGATATATGCAGCCACTGACAGTGAAGTGATCCATGCAAAGGGTGCTCCAAACTTGTATGCAAGTATACCTGATACCATTGATATCTGAAAAGGTTCATGTTAAAACAGTTGGAGTAATACTTAAAAGCAACATGAGTAGGAATTTTTCATCAAATAAAATTGCTACCTTTGAATGATGGAAATAAAAAATTTATATACCTCCAATATCGTCGGGAAAACATTGAATACCATTGATGAAAGAATAAAATTGATAGCTCGGCTACCACGGTCAATAATCCGATTAAGACCACCTGTTTCTCGACTGCAGAATGCAAGAAGAATATAAAAGCAACTCTATCACACTCAACAAATCACCTTCTCAATATCACAACTGATGACATAAAATTTTAACACAGGGATATTTAAAAAAAAAAAAAAAAAAACAAACAAACAAAAAAGTTATAGACAATCGCTGTCATAAGCATCTTATTTTGGTGACATGTGGTACCCATTCACCTGCATCCTTTCCGTCAGGAAAGACTAAAAATCAATATAGGACAAAGCCACAAACAGATGAAACTTAACATAGAATTAAACAGACCTAAGTTTATTTAACTAGTTCTTTGAAGGAAACACACTATTAGACTGATAAGGCAAATTGCATAGTTTATCCACTCAGACTTCAATCTTGAAAAAAGTTCGCATTTACAAGGATGTAGGTTCTTAATGTAAGTCATTATAAGAATGAGTTCTTTTAAAGCATAGCCTTCACAAAATTGTTTCCAATGCTGGTTGAACAGCAAACTACATTTGCTCTCATGATATCTTTGCTTCTCCTTTTTTTGAACTTTTTGGTCCCTTTGAAGCTAGAATGTGATATGGAAACAGGTACAGCTTTAGGCCTTCTATTCAATCGTTGGTACCATAGATTCTACAATAGAAAGATGAAATATTTTATAAAGTGCAGAAGCATTTGCTTTGGTATAATATTCTGGGTAACTGAGTTTCTCCAGCCGCATAAAATACCACACATAAAAAAGAACTACATGATTATTTCAACTTTTAAAAGATAGAGTCGAAGATAGACATAAACAGTACAGACTTGGGTTTGCAGCCAGCAGAAGTCAGAAATGAGGGGATCTTTCTCCCAGAAACAAGAGAGATGCTGTATGATAGCTTTTAATCACTTTCGAGAGCCAACAATTTGGCTGTTCCTCCTATTTAAAGACAAATAACATGAGAGAATGGGGGATTTAAAGGAGAAGGGGATAGAGAAGAAAGGTGCGGCAAATGCTATTTCTGAGGCAATGCAATAATAAAGGCAACATAATTAACAGCTATGCATTAGAATAGAATATGCATAATCATCAGGTTAAGAAGAGTAGCTTTCTTAAGAGGGTGTTTCAAGAAATACCTGAGGTGATATTGCAGGTCGAGTTCATGCAAGTGCGAAAAGACCTGCATACATTAGGGCCTGTTATGTACATCAACACATTAAAACAGAAGATTAAGTTCAGTAAGAAGATGGTCACTCATCAAAGGACACCAATTTTTTTAATATAGTAGTTAAACTCGATCTGGAGTTCGTACAAGGACTAACGGACACATGCAGAATATTTTTCCAAAGCAGTAGTGTCCAGATGATTACTCAAGGTGTTCTTGGTTTTTTTTAATGAAAAATCATTCTGAATTATTTTCTATATTTCAAACCTTTTGGAGGAAATACCAAACTAGTTTGATGTTTCTATTCGCACTTCTCGTAGTAATAATGCACATGAATATTTAACATCTGAATTTCAACAATTTATGTCTTTCCATGGAATTCTTCATCAGACATCTTGTCCTTAGAAAAATAAGCATATTATTGAGACTGCCTGCAGCCTACTCATACAAGCACAGGCCTGTGTTTGGGGGATACAGTACTCACATCTTGTTATTTGATTAACGGCGTATGCCTTCCTCTGCCATTCGAAATCAGGTTCCGCCCTCTTTTTTTTTTAAAACTGGTAACTGTATTCTATATCATTTGAGCAAAACAGCACATAGGGTGTACTGAAACCATATTTACAAAAGTACTCCAAGACTAATGTTTTAAGGCTATATTGAATCCAAAACATCAATGGTAGTAACGGTATCATCTGAGTAGACCTGATTACACCAAAAACAAAGCAGTAAGATACAATTAAGCTTGACCTTCTGCACACCATTCTCTATGCTATCAAAACACCTGGAGTTTCTCTCCTTCCAGATTGTCCACCATATGCTGGCAGGGACAATTCTCCATCTGATTCTGTTCTTGGCTTGCAAGCCCCCAACTCTTTAAAGCCTCCGAGACCTTTCCAGGCATGGTCCAAGATATACCTTTAAGATCTAAGAATATTCTCCAGAGCTGTTGTGTAAACTTGCAGTGAAGGAATAGATGATTTACTGTTTCTGCTGTTTCTCCACATAGGAAGCATCTAGAACACAAAGGCATCCCCCTTTTCATCAGATTATCCTGTGTCAAAACTGCTTCTTTGACTAAGAGCCACACAAAACATGAAACTTTGTGTGGAATTTTAGTTCTCCAAATGTGCTTCCAAGGCCAATTAGTTATCTGTTGATTCAATTGATTCATCATCCTATATGCTGCACTAACTTTAAAGGCAAAAAACATCCTCCCCTATCTGAAGTCCATTGAATTGGTTCCAGTGCATTGAAAAAATCAGCCCCTCTTTGTATTTCCCAATCATTGATATGTCTTCTAAAGGTGAAATTCCAGCCTTGAGGTGTCCACAACTCTGCAACAGTCCTTTGCTGATCTAGGACCATGCTGTAAATATCTGGAAATAGACTCTCCAAAGTACCAGCGTCATGCCATTTATCTTTCCAGAATCTGGTTTTGTTTCCATCAACTACTTTGATCTTGGAATTGTTCTTGACTTCATTCTGCCCTCTTTTGTTTCCTCAGTCAATCTTCTTTTCTCTTCCACCACGTGTCTTTGGCAGCTCCTGTTTCATCCATATCCTCACTCTAGGAGTGTGTCTTTCTCGGTTATTCGAGGATACAAAAGGGATATCGATGCTACTCACCTGACCTCCGGCGAGATCTTATGTTTGTTGATGTTACTTTCTTTAAAGGTCAACCCTACTTTACATCCTCTTCTGCTGAACATTTATAAATTTCTTGATGTCTTACCAGTTCCATTATCTTTTGGGATCCCGCTATAGTCTATCCTTCCAATCCACCTTCTACATTTCCATCATCCTCAACTCCACCTCCGCCACTTTTAACTTATCATCATCGTCGTCCATGCTCCTCAGTCGGGACTGGCTATTCACGCTCGCCACCCTAAGTTGCTCGGACTAGGGTGCGGGTATCCGATGCAGGTACGAATCCGAGTGTCGGATTTGGCAAAATCTAAATTTTAAGATTCGGGGGTGCGGATCCAGATATGGATACCGGTGTGGGGATTCAACTAAGATAACTCAAATTATAAAAATACAGCTATAAAGACCCCGAACTTCTTCTTTCAAGCTCTCCGGTTCTTCCCCTCAAAAGAGAAAGGAAAGACGTTCAAGCCCTTCCACCAATTCTCATTAAAGATGGTTGCTACTGTCTACCAGAAGTCAGAACTCAGAACACAACCCCTTGAATTCTTGCTTAGAGCTATTTGGTCTGAAACATGAAGCACCGAATATGAGACAAAAGGACTATAATATTGCAAATATGCCATTTCCCATGTCTTAAATTTGTTTTATCTTTCATTTTGAGAAATCAAAACCTCAATTGTTCCCCCAAATTTGTCCATGCATTCTGGTCAAAGTATCCGAAGTTGATTGACCGAATCCGAGACGTATCCCGCACCCGCACCATGTCGAGACGGGTGCGGTAGCAAAAATGAAGAGTCCGCGCAACTTGGCCGCCACCAGAGTCCTTACTTGTTATGGACTTGTCTGCACAGAGTTCTCCCACTGCCCCTCAGAAAGGTCTTCGTTCTATCATAACCCTCATCCTATCTATACTTCAGTGTTTTGGACGGCGCGCGGCGACTTAAGGCGACAAGGGCCTGCCTCGCCTTAAGGCGCGGCGAGGCGCTCGCCTTTTTGAAGTGCGGCGCCAATAAATACCAAAAAATTAAAATATTTAATTGCATATGTAAATAATCAAAATCTCACTAGCAATAACATATTAGCAAATATTTCAATTCAAAAATTAAAAGTAGATAGTAGATACTAAAAGTCTAGAACTTGAATGAGTCAATGACTCATTTGTTGGGCCTTTGGCACCATAATTCCAACCTATGTCTTTTTTGCTAGCGTCCGACGATTCCATTGAATTTGAACCTACTGTTTATAACTGTGTAACAAAATTTAAACAATTATTGAACAGAAAAAAATAGAGCAAAACAACCAATGCCTCACTGGTCCAAACAGAGAAAAAAAAACAGAGGAAGAAACAGAGGAGAAAAAAAACAGAGCAATTAACAGAGGTGAAAAAAACTGAGGGTAAAAAAACAGAGGAGAAAAACCAGAAAACGAAGAAGAGAATAGAATCAGTCAAAAAAAAAAAAAAAAAACAGAGGTGGCCGGAAATAGGGCAGTTGTCGCCGGAAAAAAAGAAGAAGAAAGAAGAAGAACAGATGAAGAAGCAGAAGTCGAAAATACAGGAGGAAGAAAGAAGAAGAACTGAAGAAAAAGAAGAAGGAGAAAGAGACATACCTGAAACCTTGAAGGAGAAGAGAGGAGGAGGCAAACAAAAAACCCTAGCTGCTATTTTTATTTAGTCCTCCACTTCATTTAAGTCCTCCACTTTTTTTAATTGTTTTTTTTTTAAAACCCTAGCTGCTCGCCTCGCCATGGCGCCATCCTCGCCATTGGCGCGCCTTTTGAAGGTCTGCTCGCCATGGCCATGAAAGGCGCAGCAGCCACGCCTTGCCTCGCCTCTCGCCAAAGGCGAGAAGGCGCTCGCCTTTAATAACACTGCTATACTTGTTTGAGTTATCATTTGTCAGCGGCCCATTCTGTCTTTTATATCATCACTATCATTTTTTTCTATTCCTAAGACTAGAGGTGAAGGTGTGAAGCTCTTTCTCATCCAGGTTGGCAACAACCTATGATTGGGAAGATGTCTATCTTATACTCTGGTGGTACTTGGGAGCTCGTTCCTCTACCTTTAGGTAAGTCTACAATTGGTCGTGGTTGGGTATATATGGTGAAGGTTGGCTCCAATGAACAGATTGATCGTCTAAAGGCACGACTAGTCGCAAGGGTTATACAAAGATTTTTTTCTTGACTATGGTGATTACCTTTTCTCCTGTGGCTAAGATTGCTTCAGTTCGTCTTTTTGTCTATGGTTGTTTGCCATTGGTCTCTTTACCAATTGGATACTAAAATTGCTTTTCTTCATGGGGATCTTGAAGATGGGTGCATATATGGAGAAACCACTAGATTTTGTTGCTCAGCGAGTCTAGTAACATGGTACGGAGACTACGATGAGCACTTTATGACTTGAAGCAGTCTACTAGAGCATGGTCATGATTATTTAAGAATTTGCATGATTTGAAGTGAAGCTGATCATTCTGTGTTTTATCATCACTCTGCTCTAGGTTTGTGCATGTACTTGGTGGTTTACGTTGATGACATCACATGCAATGGCGACAAGAAAATTACAAAGTTGAAACATCACTTTTTTCATAACTTTCAGACTAAGGATCTTCCCCGATTGAGGTTGCTCAATCTAAATCAGGAACTGCCATTTTATACAGGACGTGGCATGTGCTTGATATTCTTGAGGAGACTAGGATGACAGATGTAGGCATATTGATACTCTAATGGATCCAAATGTTAAGCTCTTACATGGTCGGGGAAGCCTCTTGGTGTGGGAGGCTGGTAGGAAAATTGAATTATCTCACTGTGGCTCGACCTAACATTGCTTTCCTGGTTAGTGTTGTAAGTCAGTACTTGGATTCTTCTTGTGACAGTCACTGGAATTGAGTTATTCGTATTCTTTGATATACAAAATCTGTTCCAAGGAAAGGACTAGTTCACAAAGACCGAGGACATGAGAAGATTGTTGGATATACAAATGCAGACGGGAAGGGTTAAACAAACGATCTACTTTTGGATATTATGGTCTAGTTTGGGAAAATTTGATGTCTTAGAGAAGTAAGAAACAAAATGTGATTGCTAGATTGAGTGCAGAAGCAGAATATCGGGCTATGGCAGCGGCGACATGTGAACTCATATGGATCACACAACTATTAAAAGTTGAAATTTGGGGAGATTAAGGAAATGGAACTTGTGTGCGATAATGAGGCTGCACTTCACGTTGCATCGAATCCAGTGGTTTCACGAGAGGACCAAACAAATAGAGATTGATTGTCATTTTAGGAGACATCGTCAAAAAGTTCATGCGGTCAAATGATCAGCCGGCAGACATATTGCCGAAGTCCCTAGCCCGTCCTAGAATAAGTTATATATGTACCAACCTTGGTACTTATAATTTGTATGCACCAGCTTGAGAGGGAGTGTTAAAATCCTTGTGAATATTCTACAATATGTGTAAATACAGTAGGTAGCTTAATTTACACCTATGATAATTAGGTATTGATTTCCTTCCCTTTTTAGGACATGTAAACATAGTTATTTCAACCCCAACAACTTGAGGAAATAAGTTCTCTTATTTTCTCTTCCACCTCACACTTCTTAAGTTCATTTTCTCACTTTGAAATGCCCACATTTTCAAGTTGTACAACAACATACCCAGTATATTCCCACAAGTGGGGTCTGTAGACACACGATAAATATCAGGGGTAAATTTCCCATCTCAAATTATATTGCATGCTTAACACAAACATCCAAGATGAATGGTCTCTTACAGACTGTGACAAAGACCAATATTCTCCTTTTATTGAGAACAAAAGAGCCGAACTTTGGACAAATGCATGAGATACTATCGTGATAGTTTTTCATTGACAAGAGGCCATTGCAGACACAGACAACAAAGTGTAAGCACCTTAGTATCTCACACATCTGTCCAAAGATAAGAGAGTGGATTCCATCATCCAATAAGCGCACCATCTACGATTAGTCTGGATTCAGGTCAATACCCCCACAAATTTACCTTCCACTCCCTCGGAATTCTGTCAAGTTTACGAGAATTACCCAAGAAAATCTAGAAATGTTGTGATTCCTATCAGTGATGACTAATCCAAAGAGACATAGCAAAATAAGCAGGCAAACAAATTCTGCTCTGTACCTTCCGTGAAACTGACCGAATAGTGCGGAGCGCCACCTTTGAGAAAATTGCAGTTCGCAATTCTGCAACACAAAAGAAAGATAAAGGCATCTAGAAAAATAAAAAGAGAGCAGAGAATTAAAGCACTTGCTGATGAGGAAAAGGAAATAAATGTCTATCTTCCGTTTATGCATGAAAGTGATATCTTTTAATAAAAGAAAGAACAAAAACTAGTTACTCAGAATGTCAAGACAAGCACAAGCAATTACTTCATAGGTGTGAAGTACCGTTGAAAGCGGATGCCCCTGATCGTGCAATACCATAACCAATCAAAACCGCAGCAGGACTTACAAAAAGAGCCAAAGCAGTAGAATTGGCATTAGTAAACTCAGCAAGAGCATTAGCATTGCCAGTTGCTGTTGTCAACCAATCAACCGCAAGCTTAAACAAGAACGGGACTTGAACATTCACAACCTGTCGCATGAAATGCAATAATTAATCAGCAGCAAGATCAATATCCATCCCCTTTATACAAAAAAAAAAAAAAAAAAGAAGAAGAAGGAAGTTTTGGCAACAATCTCCACATAATGACAAATTAATAACACAACTAACTCCTATACGTGGTCCCAAATGTCCGAATCCCAAAACCTACCTAAACATTGGTGACATAGTTAAAGGATCAATGAATTATCCGCACTACCGTAATAGAGTAAATACAGGTGACTCACCTTTGCACCAACTAGTAAAGTCAAGGCAGCAATGACCCGAAAGCGGAACTCAAAATTATCTTTCATCCACAGGTATTTGGCCAGAGTGCTTATGATTCTGGCATCAGATATTTGATCACTTTTTGCAGCAGCTTCAGGTTCTTCTTTCTTCACCACAGGCTTAGTTGAAAACATGGCATGCCCATTCGGCATCCCATCCTTAGGGTCTTTAGGGTTTTTGGCAGGGAAATCGGAAACGAATGCCCTGATTTGTCTGAAACCAGTAGAAGTGGAATGCCGTGGGTATCTTTTATTAGTTGAAAGATGTCTTGTAGTGATGCGATATTGATGAAGGAGATAAGTCGGGGGTTGTGAATGTTGTAAAGGGCGAGAAGGGATGTTGTAATTCAAAATCATGGTTTCTGCTTTCTGGAACAATAATCCCCCAGCCCTAAAACACCTGGAATAGAGACTACCCTGCATTTTTATAGCTCAGTAGTTGTTGATGAAGAATGAAGATAAGAACTATGTGTCTCCGATTACTTAGATAAAAAAATAGTCGCCGCCGTCACGACACGGCCGAGATGTGTCAAATGCCCATTTTTTTGGAAATGTACATCTTCTTTTCCCAATGTCCGAATAGAGCTGTTTATTTTTAATTTTATTATCTCGGGGCTTTTAATTAAGGATGGCAAAAAAGTTTAAAAATTAAGTTGAGGTAACTTTAGTTTTTTTAATTGAGTAGGAGTGATAAACTTTGGATTAATAATTAGGGAGTTTTGATTTACCTCAAAGTTATATTTTTAACACTTTGATCCTAAACTTTATTTTTTATATTTTGCCCTCAAAGGTATATTTTTAATACTTTGACCCTCAGCTTTATTTTTTACACTTTGCCCTCAAGTTTTGTTTTTAACACTTTGACCCAATTAATATAAATTATAAAATACCCCCTGTCCCTAATGCCCCCCTCCCCTCGCACCCACGCCTTCCCCCCCCCCCCCTCCTACTGCCAAAAAAAATATTTTTTTTAAAAAGATTTTTAAAAGTTTTTTTTTAGTTTTTTTGTACCACCCACCCCTCGCCCCACCACCCCCACCCTCGCAGAAAAAATTAATTTTATTTAAAAAAAAGTTTTGAAAAGTTTTTATTTTTTATTTTTTGCACCACGCCCCCACCCTATCCCTACCCCTACCCCCTTCGCCCCACAAACCAAAAAAAAATGTTTTTTTTTAAAGATTTTGAAAAGTTTTTTTCTTTTTGTTTTTTTGTAGCAAGACCCACCCCCCGGCCCCACGACCCCACCCTCCCAAAAAAACTTAATTTTTCTAAAAAAAAGATTTTGAAAAGTTTTTGTTTTTGGTTTTTTGCACCACGCCCCCTCCCCCACCAAAAAAAATGTTTTTTTAAAAAAGATTTTGAAAAGTTTTTTTTTTGTTTTGTTTTTTTGTACTACCCCCCCCCCCCCCGACCACCCCCCACCCTCCAAAAAAAATTAATTTTATTTTTAAAAAAAGTTTTAAAAAGTTTTTGTTTTTGATTTTTTGCACCAAAATTTCCACCCCATCCACCCCTCCCCCACCCTTACCCCCACCCTCCCCCCCCAAACCCCACTAAAAAAAAATATTTTTCTAAAAGATTTTGAAAATTTTTTTTTCCACCACCCCCACCCTCCCAAAAAATTAATTTTATTTTAAAAAAGTTTTTAAAAGTTTTTGTTTTTTATTTTTTGCACCACTCCCACCCCATCCACCAACCCCCCCCCCCCGCCCCAAAAAAATCTTGAAAAGAAATTTTTTTCTTTGGTTTCTTACTCCACCCACCCACGCTAAAAAAAAATTGTTTTAAAAAAAAGTTTTTGTTTTTTGTTTTTTGCACCACCCACCACGAATTAGAGAGAGAGATACCAAAAATAAGTAACAAGACTTGTTGCTGCAACTAGTATGGTGTTGGATTTTATCCAACAAGAGTAAGGACCTATTCAACAACTATGTCACTTGCTGTAATAGATACTACAGTTGTTGCAACATATACTATACTTCTTTAACATATTACAATATATTACGGTAACATATACTACTTGATTCACTCATATTTAGTGATCAACAAAGGGAATCAATGATATTTAGTGATAAACAAAGGAAATCAACGGTTTTGTTTGATCAATATATAATACTTAAGCAATTTGATGGTATTTTGAGTTAGGAAAGATGATTTACTAAGTCAGTATGCACTAAATCGAGTGATCATTAGAGTGAATTGATATGAACTACTTGATTCACCCATATTTAGTGATAAATAAAGGAAATCAACGATATTTAGTGATCAATGTATAATACTTAATCAATTTGATGTATTTTGAGTCAGGAAAGATGATTTACTAAGTCAGTATGCACTAAATCGAGTGATCAGTAGAGTGAATTGATGTGAACTACTTGATTCACCCACATTTAGTGTTAAACAAAGGAAATACATGGTATTTAGTGATGAATATATATATATATATATATATATATATATATATATATATTAATATCCTTAATCGATTAGATAATTATTTCATGAATTAGATAGGCAATTCTAAGTGTATTCTTCCTAAATCGAGTGATCATTAGAGTGATTTGATGTGTTAAGTACATAATTCAACTATATTTAGTGATAAAAAAATGAATTCAATGTTATTCAAGATAAACAAAGGAGTTCAATGTGATCAATATCGTGAGTATGTTGCAACAATGGAGGAGTTGTTGCAACATATGAGATACCTGCTGCAACATATGAGATACCTACTGCAACATATGAGTAAGTTGTTGCAATAATTCAAAGAAGGTGATTAATCTGTTGCAACAACTATGCAACTTGCTTAAACAACTGATCCATTTGTTGAAATAGATTAGTAACTTGTTGCAACTTCTTCATCAAGTGTATGACCTGTTGCGATAATTAACTCATATGTTGTGACATATTTTTTAGTTTTTGCAATAATTTAAGCAATTGTTTGATTTTTTCCAACAAGGTGAGTAATTTGTTGCAACAACTAAGCAACTTATTTAAAAAGATTAGTAAATTATTGAAATAGATTAGTAACTTGTTGAAACAAATTAGTAACTTGTTGCAACTTCTTCAACAACTGTATGCATCTGTTGCAACAATTAGTAAAATGCAGTGAAACTGTGCACGAATACATACCCGACCCGGGACTCGGTGAAAGATATCATGACAACATGCACGAGCAGAGTAGTGAGCAACCATATGCAAACTAAATCATCATCTGAGGCTCAATGGAATATGTAAAATGAACTAACACTCGAGTATCAAAGACGATAGTCATGTTAAGTACCCTCTGAACGTCACTATGGACTATATCAAATAGAGCCTCAGGAACCATAGACACGTATCAAGATAACATGAAATAGCTTATGGAAGTCAAGGACATTAGCCATCCTAGTGTCTCTAAGAATAGGAGCTTATACATTCGTCATTTGTGCGTTTCATATAAATCATGCCAAAAGAAAGAAAGGATAGCTTCACATACCTGTAACGCTTATCCGTGACACAATACGTATACGCTGCCCGAAGTGTCTCAACCTATATTAAGACGTCAAGAACTACGGTTAAGCTACGGGAAGGTTTAAAACGTATTCCAACGTTAGTAGCTCATTTCTAGAAAATTAGGCGGCATTTCCCCTATATTTAAGCCAACTATAAAACAACCAAACCAACATCCATAACCACACGTCCAAGCACTATATCAAGACCAACCAAGACAAGATTCAAGGATATTCTGAACAGCCCGCACACCACAACATTCACTAATAGTTAACCTAACGATTACGACGTATTCAAGTTATTCTTAATAATGTATAGTCATAACATTTCATCAAAACGATCTTATAACAGCCCAACCATTATAACAACACAATGTATAATCTTAACTATACTTAATCTTCCAATTCAACATGAATAACAGCATGCCCAAAATGTCCCTAATCACAACATAAAAGATGCCCGATAATCTTACGAACATCTACGAATACACCAAGCAAACCATATACGCTTCTTATATGTTATCTCATACACTCCTTTCATCTCACTTCATGAATCATACCAAAGAACCACACGACAACAACATCAATTCTTCATGCACAAGAAATCCACTTAATTATCACAATAAGTTCTTAAAACAGCCCACCAAATAAATACAACTTCAACTTTAACCATTTAATTCCTTCACTCTCATCATATAATCCATGACAACAACAACCACAATGCTAATTAAGATTAATGCACCATTTCTAATTAAAACAAATTTCCCTACACTACTAAACAACACTTCAACATCAACATACATAATTCCTTATATCCAATACACATCTACCAAATTATACAAGTCTAAACCACCTCTAAAACATGTAGAAGAAGATTAAATCTTACCTTAACAAGCTTGACTCCTTAATTTGCTAAAATTGGTGAATTAAAATGGTAAGTATTCTTGCTGCCCCAAATGATCAAATTCACGTTACTATGACCTTCAATTGATTGTAACACCTTGGAAAATAATTTTTTTTGCTACAAATTCGTGAGCTTCACCATGGACAGCCATGGGCGTGAGCTGCCATGGCTAAGTCTCTCTCTAGCTCAATAATTCAATAATGTGAAGAAGATGAAATGAATGAATGCCTTAGGATTAGTCATCAATTCATTATATATATGGTGTCCAAGGGCTGGACACGTGCCCCACTTATGGCATGGGCCAATCAGATTTGGCCATGCCATAGTGGGGTCCACTCGGCCCACTAATAGCCTAATTAATGATAATTAGTCTCTAATCCCCACTTAATAATCTAATCATGGTTAATTAATCCCTAATCTCCACTAATATTTTTATACAAATTAAAATTTATAAGCAATTCATGCACTAATTAAAATCGGAGATTAAAAGTCTCTATCTCATATTCCAAAATAATCTTGTCCTTAAACTTATCTCGATTAGCTTAAAAATATTCCAATGTACAAAAATACGGGATATAACATCCTTCCCCCTTTAGAACATTCGTCCTCGAATGTTAAACTAGCCTCATAAGGTCTTATAAAGAGTTCAGGGGAGCCTCTTTTATTGCTATAACATATAGTTTCATTTAACAATCAATATAACCAATTTAGGAGTTTAAATTACCTGTAGGCATAGGAAACAAGTAAGGATACTTATTCTTCATCTCCTCTTCGGCTTCCCAGGTCATCACTTCCCTGTTATTATTTCGCCACAACACCTTGACGGAAGCCACATCCTTAGTACGTAACTTTCTCACTTGACGATCAAGTATAGCTATAGGGTTCTCCTCGTAAGACAACTCCTCCGTTACCTGGACATCATCCACGGGGAATACTCTAGAAGGGTCACCAATACATTTGCGAAACATCGACACGTGAAAGACTAGGTGCACTGCTTCCAAAAATCAGATGGTAGGTCCAACTCATAGGCAACCTTGCCTACCCTACGAATAATCTGATAAGGCCCAATATACCTTGGGCTAAGCTTCCCTCTCTTGCTGAATCTCATTACACCCTTCATGGGTGACACCTTCAGGAATACCCAATCACCAATCTGGAACTCTAAGTGTCGACGTCGATTATCTGCATACGACTTCTATCGACTCTGGGCTGCTAATAACCTTTCCTGAATAAGCTTCACCTTATCAACAGCTTGCTAAATCATATCTGGGCCAATTAACTTAGTCTCACCAATATCAAACCAACCAATAGGTGACCTGCACTTCCTGCCATACAAAGCCTCGTACGGTGCCATCTGGATACTAGAATGGTAGCTATTATTATAAGCAAACTCAATAAGTGGCAAATGATCGTCCCAGCTACCTCTGAAGTCAATAACACAGGCCCGCAACATATCTTCTAGCGTCTGAATAGTACACTCGGCCTGTCCGTCAGTCTGAGGGTGAAATTGATACGAATCAATTTGGGAATAAAGCCAAATCAATTCAAATGCGGAAAAATAAAGGATACGAAGAAAAGAGATGAGAAAAGAGGATAAATACTTGACCCGAATGGGGGGAATTCTATAGACAAATCTAGGTATATGAAACCTAAACCCTTCTAATTTGAATTCAACAACCCAAAAGAACCAAAGCAATATGAATTCAAGGCAAGATATTTGGATGAAATCCACAAACGAACAATCTTCATGAAATCATTGGAAATAGACGGTTCATAGACCAACAATGGAATCCACCATTAAATCTACCAAACTAAGCTAAACCCTAGCTAAACAAACTATACTAAAATATTCATCATCCAAAAATCTAAGTAATGAAATGAAAGGCAAGCTATATATACAAGCTAAGTAAAGAAGATTAATAGGCAATTACAATGCTACCCTTAATGAAGTAAGGGCCTTGTTTGGCTAGTCTTCTTAAAGGTAGTCATCAATTCAAGAATTGGCCTTCAATGGCCAAACACGCCCCTCCTCGCATGGGACGACCCCGTAATCAACCTTGCATGCATGGCCTTCTTGCAAGCATAACCTTCTTTTCGCACAAATAACCAACTCCTGACCTTGTCCAAGTTTGCACATGTAGCCAATTTGCATAAATGTCCCTATTTGCACGTTTGGCCACTTTGCGCATTTAGTCCCCTTTCTAGTAGCTTCTTCTTCAAGCCTCATCCAAGCCACTTCCCACACATAGTAGGCCTCATTGTAGGGCTTGTATGGGCCTCCAAAGGCCTTCAACGCCATCCTTATCATCCATGCCGCTTGTAGAGCTTGAAGTTTCATATCTTGGCCTTAGATGTAAGTCTTGAAATGAGGTGTGCCAAGTAGGATCGTATCATCCTCCCCTTCTTCAAAAGGATTCATCCTCGAATCCGAACCTAGCAAAACCCAAGGGAAGATAACAACAAGCAAGATCCTCAAAGCATGAGGGTTAGTGTTAGCACAAACAAATCGTCCAACATGCTAAGGATGCACAAACTTGTGGTATAACCACATATCCATCATCAATGTGAAGAAGGATTCCACATATGGGCACCAAGAAGTTGAAAAAAAGGATTACGACACGAGGGTAAGATAAGGAAATCGAAGGGCCTAAGACAATAAAGATGCAATGCTATATTGATTCTAGAAAACACACGCCACACATCGGACCCTCATTCCGCAAATAAAAACTCTCAAATGTCGTCCCACGACCAATGCACAACAATTAGCACCGGGGTCGGGGGAAGAATTATCCACAAAGCATGGCTAAGGACACAACTATTCACCCCAATTACCGCTTCAATCAAGGATGCGCCCTTAACACAAATATGGGTATCATCATAAGCAAATAGGTAATAAAGAAAGGTGTCACACAAAACAACTTCTTCAACTAAAGTGACCTCAAGAGACTCATTATGGGGTTCAAGCACAGTTCAAGCAAGTCACTACTAGTTGGAACACTTATGGAAGAAGTGACAATTTGCAAACAAGTTTCACCTTCTTTTTCAAAGCATCCTTCCCCAACTATCATGTCATATCCTTTTAAGGGAAAGTTTCCATCACAAGGAAAGGGTTATCTAACCTATGCCAAGCTAGAAGTAGCATCTTCCCATCCTTTAGGTTAGGAGATCTAGCATAGTCCTTCCAAGAAGTGTCTTCTTTGTTCATGTAATTCACTCCCTTCTTTAAAGAGCACTCATCACTTTCTAAGCCTTTTTCAAATTCGACGTTGGTCCATCAAGTGGGTCACAAACCCTCAAGAAGAACTTTTCGTCATCGGCGATGGTGTCAAAAGCTTTAACCACCCCATGCTTGTCATCAAGACCAAGCCCATCATCACCCCAAAGTGGGTTACTAAATACCTTGTAGTTTCCAAAGGACTACATTTGCAACATCACCAAACTTCCCATTAGGTACATAACTATTCACATGATCAATTACATTAATATCATCACTAAATTGAGGGTCATTAAGCACATCAAAAGGTTCCTCAAATAGTGGATTTTTATAGCAAACAAATTGATCAACACAAGCAACCACACTACTAGTTGGACGCAAATTGATCTTGCTAGAAGAATCAATTCGGTCATCGCTAGGATCAACTAGTGGGTGTCCTAACATCTGACATGACAATGTACTAACATGCAAGCCAAGAGGATCAACACTAGGTGGACACAACTTGAACTCAAGAGAAGAGTCAAGATAGTCATCAATAGGATCAACTAGTGTTGGACCATCCATTTCAACTACATTATCAATTGTCATCATAACACTAGGCACATCACAAGGAAAAGATTCAGTAAGCTCATTTAGGGAAAAGCTATCATTTGTACTCACTTCAACAACATGTTCATTCACATCATTTAGAGAGTTAAGATTAGCTATTGTACCTTGAAGTTCGCATTCATCTCCTTTGCCTCGGTGTCATCTTTGAGTCACTTGCCCTTCGAAGCTCTCAACTACCTCAAAATCCTTCAAAGATTGAGGTTCATCATTTGGCTTGCTTCCGATAATACTTGGACTATCAACAAGACCACTAGAAAAGAAAGAAAAGTTACAAGGGTTAGATAGAGTTTGTGACAACTCTCTCACATCACTCCTCACATCCTCTCCTTTTTCCTCTCTAGAGTCATCACTTTTCGCTCCCTTACTCCTCTCAATCTTTTCTCTCTCAATTTCATTGGAGTTGGGACAAGTGTCAAGTATTTCTTTAGAAGGGTTGGGAAAACCCTCCACCTCGTTCTCTTCCTCTTCTTTATCTCCCTCCCATTGTTTGAGTAAGCGTCCCAACATTATGCGGTGCATTTCTTCTAATTTCTCTTTGCGATTTAGCGAAGGATTGGATCCTCCACCTATGGTAAGTACAGTTGGAAAGAGAGGCATTCCATCATTGTCCACTACAAACTCATGCCACCTTCGCCCAAATGAAACCCTATGCTTTTGGAACCAAGGATTACCCAAACACATGTGACAATGGTCTAGTGGGAGTATATCACACCAAACCTCTTCTTCTTGGTAGTCGCCACGGGTAAAGAACACCTTCGCGCTCCTATCAACCAAGAACCCATGAATCATAGTAAGGGTCTTGTTTCATCATACATTCTATACCCAATTGGGCAACCGCTTGAGGTGCAAGGTAGTTGCCATAACTCCAATCATCCAACACAAGAACATACCCCGCACTACCAAGAAAAGTGATTTTTGTCTCAAGTATTCGCCTCTCCAGGTCATTTCTCACTTGAGATCTTGCATGCCCTCTACTTCCTTCACCTATCAACATTCCCCTCCTAGAATCCACACCATAACCGTGAGAACATGGCACATTCGTTCTAGGATAAGAAGCATGGCTCATTGTATTTCTTGAAGTAGGAAATGTATACTCTCTTCTCCTCCTTGGACTACTCCTACTTGGACCAATCCACACACTTATACCATTTTGCTTTGAATAGGAAGCTTTACAAGGCGATGTATGTGAATATCTATTAGAAGACCCTCATAAGAATTATATACGCAATCCCATTATCTTCACAAGCATACTCACCATGAAGTGCATAGCCAATAGGCTCATCTTCACCACATTCTTCCCAATCTTACAAGTTCTCACCAAGTGGGTCATATCGAAAGTGTGAGGAAGGAGCATACCCCAGTTCACCCCTATGTCCATGCTCATAACCACCATAGGACACTTCGTCGTACTCAGCTACTCCTTCTTCAGCACTGTTCGGTGGAGTTTATGTTCTGTATATCTTCAGACTGTATATATGATATATGTATATATGTGTGCACGGTGTCGTGCCTTTCGGTACGTATAAGCTCTTATTATGTATGTATGTTATGATCTGATTATATTTGATAGGTGGGTACGAGTGCCCAGCTCGGGCACTAGTCACGGCCTACGGAGTTGGGTCGTGACACATACGGTGCCATCTGGATACTAGAATGGTGGCTATTGTTATAAGCAAACTCGATAAGTGGCAAATGATCGCTCCAGCTACCTCTGAAGTCAATAATACAGGCTCACAACATATCTCCTAGCGTCTGAATAGTACGCTCGGCCTGTCCATCAGTCTGAGGGTGAGATAGTGTGTTAAGACTCACTTGTGTCCCCAATCCCTTCTGGAACGATCTCCGGAAGTTAGCTGTAAGCTGAGCTCCTCTGTCCAATATAATAGATGTGGGAACCCCGTGAAGTCTTACTATCTCCTTGATATGTAACCTTGCATAGTCCTCAGCTGAATAAGTAGTCCTGACTGGAAGAAAATGGGCTGATTTTGTCAGCCTATCCACAATAACCCATATAGAGTCATACTTCCGTGGAGTGCGAGGTAAGCTCCGTAATGAAGTCCATATTCGGAATCTCGCCTCATGTATTACTTCGACTTCTTTAAAAGACTTTAACTGTCACTCTACTTTTTAGCTCTTAATCTCAATCCTTAGAGTTAGCTATCAAATAGCGATGAAGTTCCATCATATAATAACTTTACATAGCTGCTCCGTGCTTTAACTATCTTCAAACGGTATTATTCCGAAAGAATTTTTGATTTGACCTATAAATTCACTGTCATCTAGTAACCAGCTTGTTCTGATCGTCTCGCTTAAACCATTTCACAATTTCCCCTTAATCTAACTTGTAACACTTTAGGCATATTATCTCGTGTCGTTTCTTTATTTTTAATTCAAACTCTTCTATTGCTTCTTTACTCAGATTCTGCTCTTAGTTCTCCTATCACGCGCCCCATTGCAATCTTTACAAGAATATGCATAGGTGCTCGAATTAGCCCAAGAAATACCTTAGCGTCGTTTCACTAGTTTTCATGCTTTACCTTGCATTCTCCTCTCGTATCTTACAATCGGTATCGGGATAAACCGAAGCTCAACCATGGCCATGTCCCATTTGCCCTCAGCACTAATTCTATTTTGGTAATTTGGCTTGAACCATCTTTACATCTTTCCTTAATGTACCTAAAATATCACAACTGCATTGTTGTTACTAAATCCTTACTCTTCTTATCAAGTACTCACTTGGTCTCATTCTTAGCACATAAATATTCGTAGGTTGCATAACTATTCTTGTACAACTTGTATAAAGTATATCCAATCTTAGTCATAGTCTTTCCTTCTCCTGGTTCATTCTGCTTACATAACTCATCCGTACTAAAATTCGCTCGTAGCCTATCTTGTCATACTCCTTTCCCTTTCCTTTATTCACCCTTTGATTTTCTCACTTCCTACTATAGGAGATTTTCTACTCCTTTTCCTTTGCTACTTATAGGTCGCAGTATCATTAGCGAACAACTCTATTGCCAACATCTTAGCCTCTAATCCAGCATAGCATTGCTATCCTTCTTAAGTTACTCGATACCATTCTCTTGTCGTACTCTTTCTTTTTATACGCACCCACTTTCTAATGTCATATCATTCAAGATCTTTTACAAAAATTTCTCAACACTGTCTCACATACCCTCCTGACTTCTGTCCATTTATTGCTGGCTTTCAGATCTTACTAACCTGTTTCAGCAACGAATCTCACTTGAAGTTTAAGCATCCGTATCAAATATATTACAGTGTCAATTGTTTCCATCTTACACTCGCATTTCTCTCACCCGCTTCCCCCCTTAAGGGTGTACTTATACCATTATCTGTTTATATTCTGCTCTATTTCCCTATTTCCGTCTCAATTCATCGATCCTTTTTTCCCGATTAAGCTTGGTATCTTTGTACCATATCCATGTCTTTTCCCTTATGATGTATAACTTTGATTATCCACGTACGAAACCTTAACAAAATCACGAAGCGACGAGAGCCTTTCTATATGTAGTACAAAATCTCATCTGATAATCTGTACTCGAGTAATGCGACCAATGTAGCAACTCATCCAAGGCCACATTCCGCTCACTTCAATCAATAATTAATTAGTACTTGTAGTCGTTCCAATCTCAATTAGGTGGCACTTATATTCTGACGATAAGTGTTCAAAGTCCTCTTGTAACATTATCTTTATCTCAACCTATATCATCTGTTTCCTTTAATAAATTTGTCACGACCCAACCCCGTAGGCCATGACTAGTGCCCGACCCGGACACCCGTGTACATACCTATCAGATATAGTCAAACTGAGACTACGACAATAAGGAACTTTACAAAAGAACTCCGAAAGTTCATCGCGTCATCACATATGTATATTCAGATAAACTGTCTCCTGAGGAGTCACAACTGATCAAATCATAAAATGATACGCAACGACAAGGCGCCACTACACATCAATATCATGTCATATGCAAGCGGCAAGGCTCGCGCTTCGGACGGACATCATATCATAGCACATCGTATAGACACGGTGAACATAACTGATACACAACCCACATATATGTCTACTGACCTCTAAGAGTACGAATAGCAAAATATGACGGGACAGGGCCCCGTCGTACCCCTGGATAACATATACATATATATATATATATATCGTAGGATCTGTACTAAAAGTTTAGACTCCGGAACAATGGAGCTCTCCAGGACAGCTGAGTAGAAGTCCTATGCTGACGGGCCACCAAACTAATTATCTGTACCTGCGGCATGAAACGCAGCCCCCGAAGAAAGAGGGTCAGTACGGAATAAGTACTGAGTATATAAAGCATGAAATACAGTAAAAAGGATCATATCTGAAATAAGGAGTACAGAAAACAAGTACAATGTTTAAAATACCAAAACACTTGCCTTTGAAACATAAATCATGCATGTCAATATCATATATCATATCCGGCCCATTATGGGACTCGGTGAACATGGTCGCCACCCCGTCTTTGGCGCCATAACACAGCATACTCCAGAACATAGCATAACTCCATAACATGGCATAACTCCGTAACACAACATAACACCATAGCACAGCATACTCCATAACACAGCATAACACCATAACACAGCATAACGCCATAACACAGCATAACACCATAACATATATATACCGTACGCGGCCCTCTAGTGGGGACTCGGTGAACTATGCAAAGGAAGTGTGCACGATAACATACCCGGCCGGGACTCGGTGAAAGACATACTGAGGCATGCACGAGCAGAGTAATGAGAAACTATATGCAATTTAAAACATTTTCAAGACTCAATGAAATAATCTAAACGAACTGTCATTTGAAAATCAGGACAATAGTTATATCAAATATCTTTCGAATGCCACGGTGGATTACATCAGAATAGAACTCCGGGAATCATATATACGCATCAGGGTATGTCAAAGACTCAATGGAATAATCAACACGAATTATCATTTGAAAATCAATACAACAACCATATCGAATACCTTTTGAATGCCACTCGGAAACATATCAAACATCCCTCGGATGTCATCATAAGTATATTAAAGAGCCGTAGGAATCATAGTCATATGTCAACATAGTATGAAACATCTTATAGAAGTCTGGACACTAGTTATTATAGAGTTCCTAAGAATGGGAACGGATATATATCAACTATTATCCAACGTACAGAAAACTGAAGAGGGAGGCTCAATCTCTTGAGAGTTCTAACATCAAAAAGTGAATAAGAATCATAAATCACACTTAAAACTTATGAATAGAATTACCCCAAAGTTCACATCATTCATCACCTAGATCTAAGACATGCCAAACGAAAGAAAGGACAGCTTTACATACCTGTTGACGACTAATCGCAAAACCATTCGCTTTGTCGCTCTTTTTAGCCTATTTAACATAAAGGTAACGTTATCGTTAGTAACTATACTTTCTAGTTCGTAAATCCGTAGCCCATCGCTTTATAGAACTTGTTTTTTTTTTTTTAAAAAAATTATACATCCTTGTTTAGGGTTTTCCATTAGTTAAGGGCTTAACGAAAATCGGGCTGAAGATTTCTATATATTCGCCTAACCCGAATTTTCAATTATTCTCCCGTTGACACAAAAATACCAACAACATAGATATACATATAAAATTCTCACAATCCACCCATAACAATTCTTAATCCATTTCAACCCACAATTTCCTATAATATCAATTTTATGCATTTTCTTGCTTCCAATTTCGTCCAATCCAATTTTAATAACTCCATTACAATACTATTAACACAATTACACCATAAAACAAGAAAATCTCACCTTAATTTTCTCGGAGGAATTTCTACTCTTAATTGCTCCAATTTCGCAATTTCTTCTTCCTCGATTCAATATCCAATGTTGCTATCACCTCCTTGAACTTGCACATAAACTTGAAACTTAATCAAAACAAGGAACAAAATTATTTTTTTCCTTCAACCATGGCTGGCCGTGAGCAGCCATGGAAATGTTCTCTTTTTTTTTTTTTTTTTTTTTTTTTCTTGTAAAATGAAATTAATTCCCAAATTATTCATCACCCATGCTATATATATGGTTTCCCTTTTTAATGTACACATGTCCCCCTCTCCTTTATGACTCACCAATCCACTTCTTGGATTTTTTTTTTAATTATTTTTTTCCGGGTGGGGCCCACTTGGTAATTAATCCTAATTAATTTAATTAATCACTAATTCTTACTTAGTAATATAATCACAATTAATTAATCCCTAATCTCCAAATAATATTTTTACACTAAATAAAATTTATAAACAATTTATGTTCTAATTAAAATTGAAAATTAAAGGTTTCTACTTTTTGTCCGAAAATGATTCCGCCTTTGACTTGACTCGATTTGCTTGCGAATAATTTGACGTATAAATATATGGGGTATCATCCTTCCCCACTTTAGAACATTCGTCCTTGAATGTTAGATTGATCCTGAATTCCCAATACTTTCTCTAGTGTTCTCTTAGTTAATTATGCCCTTCGCATACGTCTTCCATTGGTCGATTCGTTATAATTCTTTACAATGCGTTCCAGGCCTCTACATAGTCGTTCCTGTAATATTTCCTCTTTTTGTTGCTTCTCGAGGTAATAATTCTATGTCATTGCCTTCACTCTCCTCTTACTTCGCAGTCCGTTGTCAGTTGTATTACGAGCTCTTCCGTTGAAATCTTACTTTCTTCCTTGTGCGCTTAGTCTTAATTTGACTCCTTCTTCTTCTATAGTTATTCCCTCAAGGTATCGTTTCATTTATCTTGCCTCTCAATCTTTAGGTATGCTTTTAATAATACGCAGACGTCCCTCGTTGGTTCATTAGACTTTAATATCCCTGGAGTATTGCATGCCTCTGGTAACTTGTGGACCCTTCGCAGGTTCTACGAGTGAAACGGGATTCCCCAGAGGGTAACATTTTTGTATTCCAATCTCCTTGCTTTACTCGTTGTTACAGTCCGTACTGAATCCTCGATCATATGCCACTTTCCGACTTTCTTTTAAAGGTCTTTTAACTATCACTTGCTTTTACTTCTTGATCTCAATCTTTAGGGTTGGCTATCAAATAGCGCTAGGGTCCCCTCATATCACCACTTTACTATTATCCCGTAACCCGTAACCTACTTGTTTTGATCGTCTCGGTTAAATCATTTTGTAATTTCCTTCACTCTATCTGGCCATACTTTAGGCATATTACCTCGTGTCGTTTCTCTATTTTTTGACTCAAACCTTTCTATTGCCCCTTTACTCAAATTTGCTCTTATCTTCTCCGTCACACATTCTATTGCAATCTTTATCCGTGTATGTGTAGGTACTCAATCGCCCTAGAAAATACCTTAGCGTTGTCTCGCTAGTCTTTATACGGACCTACATTCTTCTCTTATATCTTTCAATTGATATCAAGGCTCAACTATGGCTTTTGCCCTCAGTACTAATTATATCTCCGTAGTTTTGCCTCAAACCATCTTATACCTTTCTTTGATGTATCTGAAATATCGCAACTACATTGTTGCTACTGAATTCTTACTCTTCTTATCAAGTCCTCACTTGGCCTTGTTCCTAGTATACAAGTATTCGTAGGTTGCACAACTATTCTGTACAATTTGTACAAAGTGCATCCAATCTTAGTCATAGTCTTTCCTTCTCCTGACTTATTCTGCTCTACATATCTTATTGTACTATCACTCACCTGCTGTCTATTTCGCCATACTCTTTCCCCTTCCTCTATTCACCATTTGGTTTTCTCATATCTTACTATAGGAGAGATTTCCTATCCTTTCTCCTTTGCTACTTATATGTCACAATATCATTAGCCAATAACTCCGTTGCCAACATCTTAACCTCTAATCCAGTATAGCCTTGCTATCCTTTATAATATCTTTTAAGTTACTTGTTACCATTCTCTTGTCGTATTCTTCCTTTTTATAAGCACCCACCTTCTAATGTCGTATTATCCAAGGTCTTTACTAATAATTCTCAGCACTGTCTCAAATACCATCTTGGCTTCTATCCGTTTATTGCTAGCTTTCAAATCTTACTAACTTGTTTCAGCAAGGGATCTCACTTAAAGTTTAAGTTTTCACATCTCACACTTGCATTTCTCTCATCCGCTTCCCCCCTTTGGGGTATACCTACATCATTATCTATTTATATTATACTCTATGTCTCTATTTCTGGTCTCACATTCATCCGATCCTTCTTCCAATTCACTTGGTATACTGTACCATCCTCATGTCTTTCTTTATAATTTATAACTTGATTACCCACGTACGAAACTTTAACACAATCACGAGGCGATGAGAACTCTCGATATATATACAAAATCTTGTCTGATGGTTGGTACTCGAGTATTGTAATTAATGTAAGAATTTATCCAAAGCCACATTCCATTCATTCCAATCAGTAATTAGCTAGTGCTTATAGTCATTTCAAATTCTCCATTCGGTAGCACTTATATTAAAATGATAAGTGTGCCAAGCTTTCGTATAACACTATCTTTACCCCAACGAATATCATCTGTTTCCTCTAATAAACTCATAATACATCAGTTGTTTCGTAAATCCACAATCCCTGTCCTTTAAGGATTTCACTATTTCCGAGGTGAAGTTACATATACGCAGTACTCCTTTATGCCTCATGTGCTTTCACCCTTGTTGTATACTTAATGCTAACTTCTAACTTACTCAAAATCATATCAAATTTGTTTTAACAGTGGTCTTGTCTCATCACTTTTTCGTCGTATTACACCTTAAGTTTGTAGCTATATATTTCCCTTTTATCCTATACTCACACTTGATTAATTACGTCTGAATGCTTCCTTTAGTATTCCTTTCATTTCTCCAATCTCTGTGTCCATCTTTTATCTTGTGAACGAGGAATCTCATGCTATTCTATCTTCGAAAAGCACTACTCCCTACATCACCCCTTTCTCATTTTCAAATCTATTCGTTTATCTCCTTTTATTCTTATCACACCATTTCGGCACTCATTCTCCCCATCTCGCCTAATCTTCTTTAGGTTGGTCTTTCACAATTTTGTCAACATATTACTCGTTTTCTTAGCTATACAAGTCATAACACATTGCTACACTGTAATCCCACTCGTTTTCCTCTTATCTTTCTTTTTCTATTAACTCCTTCTCTTCCCCGTGCTCGCTTTCACTTTCGTTACCACTTGATCTTTGTTCGAACTTTTCTGTAGAACTCGTAAGTCCTTTTCTTCGCTCTACACATTTGCTTTTCCGTTTTCACACCGATCACATCGCATTCTTTAGTTACTCCTTGTAGGCTTTACTCATTCTATAGCAATCCTTATGGTATTCGCATTACATCCACGCTTGTAACCCATCCTATAACGTAACACTTCTTAATCTTAAGGATTCACGATTCTTACTATGGTTTTAATTTCAACTTTCCGAATAGGCGTATTTAACCCTTCACCCTTTCTAATCGATCTTATCCTTAATATCTCACAAGCTATCTTATCAATACCTTCATAATTTGTCATAATTCTTCTTCCCTCAGTATTTTTATCTCAATCATACTATTACTCTTTTAACTATAAACTCATCGTAATTTATCCCTACTTATCGGTTCACTCGATACCTCAATAAAATGTTTTGTCAAGATTCTCCACCTTTTCTAAATCATCCCTTAGTATCACAAGCCCTTCCGAATTATCCTAGCATTCCATCAACAACATATGAAATACATGATCCTAGGCAGCCCACAAGTTTGAGCTTTCCTTCCACAAATTCCATCTCCAATTAGTTGATTAAGAACTAATAAAATGTCACCGTGAAGCATTCTCCAACCACCGTGAAGAAAATTAGAATCCGACAAGCACCACAGGACTTCTTAGTGCTTGATTCACATAGTTTACCTCCATATTTGCCCTTGGGTCGTGAGCGTTCATTTAGTTCACAAACTACTTGTTTGTACGCTTTGTACTCTTCCAATAAAGTGAAAGTTAATTGCTAGATGTTTTTGGCCTATAACACGAGCTTTTTCTAAGGCAAAATGTGGTTGGAACGTGTGCAGTTCGTTCAAATGAATTGCGAATTCACTGCTCATATACGCTTCTTCAAAACAAGGTCTCCCAAATAAGAATGATGCCTCTTATGGATGACGTGGGGGTATTTCTTAAAGTTTTAGTCCAACATAATAAATTTACCTTGTCGGTATCAACCTTCAAAACATATTATGAACTTATATCTCATTCTCTTCCTTTTTCCTATTTACGGGAAAATTCGCGCAGCTCTCTGTACTTCTTAGCATGTCCGGAGCACAACGCACGGGAAATACCGACATGCCTCGCGGGGAAAACATATATACACGATATCATATTTGTGTCATAGCCACACCGGCTCCGGCCGATAAAAGGTATAAAGGTGTCGGAACTTTGATACGACCCCAACAAGCACAAGGCCTTTCACAAGAAGTCAAGCAAGAGAACTTCAAGAGTTACAAGCCTTGTTCATGAAAAAGGATGCCTTGGAGGAGATTGGAGAGAAGACTTCGCGAATTTACAACGTTTGGGAGTTGGCATTGGAAGAGTTGCAAAGTGGCTAGAAGCGCAAAATGACAAAAGTGCAACTATGGGGCGGGTAAGATTGAGATCATACTTGCAAGTTATGGGGTTAGAATGACAATTGGAGGTCATAATTGCAAGTTATGAGGCTTTGGATGCAATTGAAGACCCATGTGGGTATTTTGCAAAAGAGCCACTTTAGGGCCTTTTGGTGTAATAGGCATTAGTATAAATACTTATTTTCATCCATTTGGAAGAGTTAGCTTGGATATTGTGAGAACTCAAATATTGAGAGATTTTAGTTAATAGATAGATTGTTAGGTTACTACACTAAGTGTGATTTCATTGTTGCAAATTGAATTTGCTTATCCATTGAATTCATCTAGATTGCTCATTTGTGGTTTCCGATTGAGTCTTCTAATTGATTCAAATTGCTTTGGTTCTTTTAGTTGAATTCATAATGGAGGGTCTAAGTTTCATATACTTAGATTTGCCTATAGGATTCATTACTAA